>NC_061809.1:30218457-30463457 GCF_021462225.1 Girardinichthys multiradiatus
CCTTATTTTGAGCTTGGCTGAACAACCACTCTCCAATCAGAGGTCTACAGTTTTTACTTCAGCCCATAAGACAAACTTTTTGAGAATAACAAGGCTTGGGACATCACCTGCAATACACACAACCTGCAAAAGGTTATTCAGACTAAATCCATGGATTGGGTTAGAAGGCTTTCCTCTTGGCACCACAAAGGTTTTCTTCTTAAGATGTTCCAAGCCATGAGAAGGATGATCCATCAGACAATATAACTTTGCACCAGTCTAGCTGTCCTTCCTGCAGAACGTCTGCCTGTCCTTGATGGTTTCCTTGGACAGAAGGGGCTTGTTATCTGCCCTGTTTGTCCAAAAGTCTTCACCTCCTTGTGTGAGCAGATGCACCATCTGCTGCCAGGGCTGAGCAAGCTCTACACTGGTGGCTGCATAATTCTATAGCAGCTTCCTCAGTAACTCGCTGGACTCTGCAGGTTCCTGTATTTGAGGAAGCACTTTTTTTGGAGGTACCCCACAGGTCACAATTCTTCATATAGTTGCTCCAATTGAAGGTATAGTTTGGTCGTTCCTAAAGGATCTAGTTTAGAAGAAGACAGTGAAGATACAGTTTAATGAAGTAGAAGAAGGTCTGAAAGAGCAGAGCAGCACGGACGGGGAGGTTGCAAAGAAAGTTTTTATTATGCCTGCACAATGTTGCCATACTGAAAGTTTCACTCATTCACTTGGATACATACACAACTACAACATGTCTTTCTAATAAAGTGTTTCTGCAACTTCTGCATAAAACCTCCTGTTTCATCATTTCACAAGACAACATGTAACTGGATCAGACTCAGCTCCTCTCATCAGTAAGACCATTTCTGTCAAAGAAAATCAAAGAGAGAATAAATAAAAAGTCACTGCACAGTTTGATGCAGCAGAACTCAAACATCTTGAAATCTACAGCTTCATGTAAAAGAAAGATCCAAAGGTGTCTGCTGAGTGAGAATTGTTGCTGAAACGGTTTAAAGGTGAGTTCAGACCCATTTCTTCCTCCCTTTCCACAGGTAATAATCAGGTAAGTTATGTAAGGAGTGCAAAAAGATCTTGACCCTCTCCCAGGCTTTTTTGTGATACAGACTGAATTGTGACCAAACAGCTTTCAGTGGAGGAACCGGGCTGGTTCCTGAAGGATGGTTCCTTTCTGTGTTAGCTCTGCAAATAAGGAAACTGAATTGTTGCAGCATCCAGGAAATTCTAATCAACCTGTGGGATTCACTGCTGCTACTTCATTCTCAGGTCCACTGAAGGTTTTAGAAGCCAAGCTCAGATGTTAACAGGGGAGACCTTCCACTGATGTTCTCACTCATTAAGGTGGGAACTTAACCCATCGTTTAGCTTTATCACAGATGTTCCTCTGAAGGACAGAGAGCTCCATCCATCCATCATATCCCTCAGTGACAGTCTCCATCTTCTTCTGAAGGACCATACCAAGTTCTACGACCAGGAGACCTCTGGAGAGGTCTGGATCTGTCCCTAAGGGAAAAGATGAGTCCAGGAGGCCTCCTGATCAGATGAACCAACTCAGCTGACTCTTTTAGATATGGATGAGCAGCAGTTTCAGAGTCCAGACACCCTACAGAAGAAGCTTACTTCAGCTGCTTGGATCCAGGATCTCATTGACCTGGAGGGACTTCCTTCAGTGGATAGAAGATGGATGAAAAGCCTCCTGCATCCAGAACTTCCAGATTTGCAGAATGCAAACAATGAACATGGAGAGAAGAGATTAGCGTTCCTTGGCTGATGTTAAGATCAGGACAGAACTGAACCACAGATGGATTCTCACCTTCTTCATAAAATCTGCTCCATGTGGCCTCAGAGTTGCGATTTCTGACAATTTGAACATGATCTCCAACCAACCTCAGCATTGGCATGTAGCCTTTGTAGAAATGGAAACACTTTACATGCAAACAAATACTATGAAAGCACTTTTTAGCTTCATCTGCACAGAAAGCTGCAGAAGAAGCCAACCTGCAAGGTTCTCAGGAAAAGGCAGGTTTAAGCTTTTTGGTACAATTTCATTTGTGTACCTTGTGAGATTTGTTCAGTTTTGATAAAAGAAAAGCACATATGAGCTCCGTCTCAGCGGATCCATCTCTGCAGGGTGATGGACCTGTAGGGATGGACCTGTTGATCAAGATTCCTGCTGCAAACAGCAAACATGAGAAATTCTGCCAATGTTCCTGCAGAAGTATGGAGTGTTTGAACATTATACATCCTGGATCACCTCCCCAGCAGCTGTTCAAGCAGATTAGATTGTGCTCTTCAGAGGTGTAACAGTCATCAGCATACAAGGCTATCACATTGCATATTGTGAACTGATACCAAAGGTTGTAGATGACGTAACATTTGTTGTAGAACAAGAAGTCAGCAGAAAACAGAAGGAAATGTTTCTTCCTCTATGTAGAAAAGTCTTCAGTGCATCGTGGAGGACGAGGAGTTACTGTGTGAAAATGCAGAGTTTTTTTAAGGAACGGTGACGTGGAAAGGACTTCCAGGTATGTTCTCATCCCCCCACTTCACGATGAGGATGTAGCTGCCCTGTTCCTTCACGGTGTACGTCACGTTGTACATCCTGTTGCCCATGTGCTTGACGTAGACTTCCTCACAGGGGATCTTTGGCCCGTGGACACCGACCATCAACATGTTGGTGCCTACAGACCCAAAACAAGATCAGAGACTTCCAGGAAACATCAGGGAACAGACTCATTCATGTTGTTTCTCACCTGCTTTGCTGCAGTCCACCGTGAACGTGTTCTTCTGACCGATGAAAGCTTTAGACAGGCCGGCGCCACGGGAAATGACTTTACTGGCATCTGAGGAGAATTTGGGGAAGGAAGCGAAGGCCCCGCCCATCGCCGACGTCTTGGTGACAGTTTCTACGAGAACAGATGACATCTCATGGAGATTGTGACCTCCTGACAGGCGAGGTCCTGCAGGGAAATGAGAACATTTTACTCTCTCTGCAATAGAACTGAATTGGATCTGTGTAGAAGGAAACCACCTCATGGTGTGATCCCTCAGTGATGGACTCGTGACCTTAACTGTGACCCATTTCTGCTCCTGGGTCAGTTAAACATGGAGACACCATCAGCATCAGGAGCCAATGGACTGTTATCACTTCTGACATGCAGATCATAAATATGCTTAATCATTATAGCTTCTGGGGGCTTAGAGCTTCTTTCTCTACAAAACCACTGGATTTTTGTCACATCCCTGCAGACACATCTGGTCCAAATGTCAGCAGTCTGGTTTCTAACAGGCTGTATTTGTGATGGCCTTTCTGGACCAGTACCTCCTTTCAGAGGTTCTGGTGACATGTAAAAACCTGATGGCCTCAATGGAGTTGGTGACAGAGTTTATAGACTGAGCTAAAAATAGTGGTTCTACATAGCGACTCTGGGGTACACGGACTTACACGGATCTACGTTCACCACATAATGGACATCAACATTATTCTGGAACAGAGATGACCTTTCATGTTGGTAAAGCTCAGTTTTTATTGTTTATGTCTCAAATTATCCAGAATAAAAGTTAAACACAGAACAGAAATGTTAATTATTTATTTGTCTCCATGAGCCTGCATCTCCTGATGACAGTGGCTCTTTGACCTTTGACCTTTGTTCTAGAAAAGACTTTAACTAAAGAACCGTTGTTCCTGTGCCAGAGTCAGGTACCTACAGTGGAACCAGAGAACAAGCTCTGGTTAAGCCCTGCACCAGTTTGGGGGCTTTAGTCTTAGGACACTCTGGGCTTAATTCAGGAGTCAGGACTATTCTTCTGGAGAAGGTTCTGTTGCTGAATGGACTCAAAGTTCTGAACTTCATGTTTGGTGACCAATAATAATATAACAATAATATTCAGTAAACGAAGGACTTAAAAGTAACAATAATAACCAAGTGAGCATTGACCTGCTCCAAACTGCATTTGATTTGGTTTGTACTCTGTTCCCAGTTTGATGGTTCATGTTCTACTGGAAGTTCTGGAGTTGCCTTGAGGAACGCTGCTAATTTTAACAGCTTTTCATGATAGTGTGACAGAAACATCAGGCTTTATTTTCCAGAGAACACAAACCTTTAGACAAAGAGTGCACTGTACTGGGAACAACAGGAAGTCATGCTCTTCCTGGGTTTTCCTCTAAAGGGAAACTTCAGGAAACTTTGAACCAGTTTCAGATCAGAAGACCACTGACCCACCTGACACTTTAGCTTTGAAGGGGCTGCCTACGATGTGCTGCGGTCCTCCATATTTAATGGAGATCAGGTAACTCCCTGGAGCCATGGGGGTGTAAGCCACTTTGTAGCCCTCAGGACACTCCTGACAGTCCATCTTGACCTTTGATGGCCCATCAATCGTCACAGATAGAGCTCCAGAACCAGCATTGCAAGTGTTGACCATAAACTCTGATGCTACACCTAAACAAACAGACACATGGATGTTTAAAACCTCCTGATGTTTAAAGCAGAGGATCTGAAATATAGTTTGTACCTGTGGTTCCTCCTTCCAGCCCTGGTCCAAAGGCAGACACAAGTCCTGGATCTCCAACCTGTCCTGGTTCTCCCACGCAGATCTTGAAAGGACTGCCAGGGACATGGCTGCCATTGAAGCGTACATCTATGGAGTGAACACCGTTCTCCTTCGGGATGAACCTGATGGCGTGCTGATCTGCAAGAAAAATTATAGAAAGGTTCAGTTATTCTGGAACAGTATCAGGTGTAGTATTAACAATTTCTGCTCAATTGCTAAAATACGAGAGACACTAGATGCATGATTGTGAACAGATGTACCAGGAACAAGACAATCTGAAATGTGAGGGGCTCAAATTTAAACCCTGGAGTTCCTCTAATGCAGTTCTGCTCGGCATTGGTCAGAAGCCACCACCATTAATCAGAAAAGGCAGAAAAATGTTGAAACATAACAGCGTCTCATCTAAACGTCATCACTGCAGTCTTCATTTGGAAATTATGTCATTTTTACAGTCCTAAATAGACCACATTCTATCTTGTGTAAAATTATGCAGACTAAAACCATCTGATCCTGCTCTGGTCATCTCTACAGGTTGCTGTCCAGGACTCTGGATTCATCAAGGAGCTGTTGGGTCTTACCACTGTCCAGCTCTGTGATGTGGCATTCCTCTGTGGCCCCTGATGGAGTGTGGATCTTAGCATCTATGAGGCCCCTGGCTCCATTCAGCTGAACAGCAAAGGAGGCTTCCTGACCCACCTTCAGTCCCATCTCCTGGAAAAACACAGGAGGCAGCAAAGTATGATGTACATATTACTCCAGTCAATCCAGACAGAGAACATGTATCTGTTCCATCTGGTCTGATGAAGACTCAGATGTTCTCACCTGCAGGCTGGTGATGGTGAGGTGGCGGGCGTCATCCGACAGGCTTGCAACCGGAACAATAAAAGGAGAGTCTGGGATGTGCTCCTCATTAAACTTGATCGAAACCTCATAATCACCTGCAGGTTTCACACAGAGGTAACCTCAGTGTTCTTGTGGTGTTCCTAAAGAACCTTCTCTCTAAGTTGTTCCTACCATGAATGTGTTCTTAAAAACAACAACTTCACAAAGGCAACATACAGCAGATTGTGATATCCTGTCAAAATACCCCTAAAGTCCATAAATCTGACCTGGGGTCTGTGTTTTTACTCTTACCAGGCTCCTGGACCACGTATGAGACTCCACAGGAACCGTCCTTCTGGTCTTCAAAGGTGATCTCAGCTTTGCTGGGTCCTTCCACAGCGATTGAAAGACCTCCAGCTCCAGCTTCCCTGGTCCAGATACTGAACTCAGCTGTAGAGAAACACACAGCATTAGCACATAGTCCAATCCGCCCTTTCCCAGAACCTAAACAGTACTTTCTCAGAATTTACAAGGTACATTTGCAGAGCTTGCATGCTACCTTCCAGGAACCTAGAGGGTACTTAATCTGAACCTAAAGGCTACTTATAGAACTTAAAGGATACTTTTTGACCCTTACAGGTTACCTGAAACCTAGGAGCCTCTCTCCAAAAGTCACCTAAAATGTAATCTATGCAGTCATCATGGGTACTTTTAGGACTGGGCAGTATTAAGAGGTCCTTTTTTGTAATTTTTTATGTTTTTGTTTGTTTTAATCAGGATATTTCTCATGTTTTTGTGTTTTAATGTGTTGTTTTGTTCATGATTTTGATGTTTGGTGTTTTTGTTTTCTCTGTTCCTTTGTTTTGCCCATGAAGCACTTTGAGTTACCCTGACGAGAAATGGTGCAACACAAATAAAACTTTCCTTACCTTAAATGTGAATCTGTATTTCTGGGAAATTACACAGCAGGTTCAGTTAGTAAACTTAAGGCCAGAAAATGAAC
Organism: Girardinichthys multiradiatus; assembly: GCF_021462225.1. Classification (NCBI taxonomy): domain Eukaryota; kingdom Metazoa; phylum Chordata; class Actinopteri; order Cyprinodontiformes; family Goodeidae; genus Girardinichthys; species Girardinichthys multiradiatus. The sequence continues at coordinate 30,224,837 of NC_061809.1, forward strand.
CTGTGAGTTTAAGGAACGTAACTCGTAGGTTTGAGGAAAGAAACCTGTAAGTTATGAAAAATGACCTTTATGTTCCAGAAAACTACTCTGTAAGCAAAAGGAACGTAACCTGTAAGTTCTGAAAAGTATCAATGTTTTTAACTATGTAAATGTAACAAAGGGTTTGAACAGTGAATTTAATCCCTCATAGATGGAAGCCTGGTTGGCACCAGGAACATTCAGCTCTCAGCCGAGGAGGTCCTGATGAGAGGGAGAACTATTTATGTTACAGAGGTTTTGTTTTTTAATGAGTAAACTGAATAAAAATCAAACAAATGTAACTTCTGGTGCAGAGAAGATACAGAAGAAGCACCAAAGATCAAGAATGAACCAGACAAAGAAACAAAATGGGAGAAAATAGTAAAAAGTTCTGTCCAGCCTACCGGGTAGCCCTGCCACTCCACGGTCCAGTCCGGTTCCTCCTGCTCGGACCTTGTGGGCCCCTCCCTCCCCCAGGGGCCCCACAGTGAACTGGAAGGGGCTCCCAGGGACATGTTGGCTCCGGTATTTAACATTGACAATGTGAGGTCCCATTTCCTGAGGGACGAAGCGGACGCTGTAGGTGCTATCCTCTCCTTTGATGATCTCTGCACCCTCTGTCTTCCCGCCAGGACTCGTCACCTGAGCTGTCATCTCCTGGTTCCCTGCCTCACCTGAGGGAAGGAAGAGGGTGGAGACAGATTGGTTTCAATAGACTGAGAGAACGAAGATGAAAAATCATCTGCTGGTTCATGCAAGGTAAGGTTGTAACTAAGCTGCTAAAGATTAAAAGGAAAATATTTTAAATACTAACCAGGTGTAGGTCAATTAATATTTGTCTAATTCATTAATGGCACAAAAGTATTAATAGCAATAGACAAACTCCTATATTTCTACTTTGGAACAGGAACAAAACACTGCCACCATCTGTTCAAACGGTATATTACAGCATTTCCCCACAGATGGTTCACCCGTATGGAGTTAAATTTGTCTCAATATTATTCAATCAAAAAAAACTAATCTCAATCAAAAAATATTAAGTTGTGATCAAAACTTTCAGAGTTGTAACGATTTTTTTTATTTTTATGGAATATTTTATTTTGGGGAGAAAAAAAAATTGTTTAATAAAACTTTTTTTGATTAAAATGACTCATTTTTTCTCACAAAGAGAAAAAAGTTATTTGCAAAACATAAACTTTTATTTGCGCATGTCAAAAATCTTTGGTTACGACTCTCTCTTTTGGTTTTGACGCTTTCTGTTTTTGGTTGAACTCAAAGAATTTTGAGTTCTGGAAACATGAACATCCTGGGCGGGGCCTAAAGACGAACGCTGTAAGACGTTTCCCTATTGGTTAGCGCTGACTAAAGCTGCAAACTCTGATCCCCCGCATCTCTGAACTTCTGCTCGAACTGCAGAGTTTGCAGCGTCGCTTCAGTGAGGAGACATCAGCTGTACAGAAGAAAACTGAGCCGACAGTCAGAAATACGCGGTGACGTCAGCCGACACCAGCTCTCTAAAAGATTAGCTCCGCCCATACAAGGTGCATTACAGTAATGGAGCAGAAAGGACCAGATCCTGGCAACGGTTGAGAAAATAAGAGAAAAACAGAAAAGTAACCTTCAGAACATTTATATTAATTACATTTTTATAACTTCCACATTCATGTTTTATGTAAAAGAATATTTAATATTTTACTGTACAGTTTTGGAGAAATATCTTGTTAAAATACCTCAAAATGCTCAACCCTTAAATGCATTTGTCCCACTTTCAGGAATTTATTTCTCCAAAACCATGAGAGGTGACAACACAATCTCTTCAGATTATATTAGAGGGTCATCTATATTATAACCAGAATTAGTATTTCATAATTTCACTGTAGGTTTCTGGAGAAATACACAACTACCCCAAGTGTAGTATAAACAGAGTCCATGTCGGGCAGATGGCATCCCATAATCCTGTGTGCTGTCCTCACAACCCGTGATACTTCCTTCCTCTCCTGTGCAGTTCCCTCACCACACTGTCATGCTGAGACACAGAGTGCTTTCCACCGTGGCCCTGTAGACATCTGTAAGCAGCTGAGGAGATGAAGAAGAGCTGTTGTATCTTCTTCAACAGGCGAGGGGCGTTTCCGGTCCAGGAGAGGTCAGAGGAGATCTGGATGCTCTTGCACTTTAAGCTGTCCAGACCACTTCCCAGAATCTCATCGACCTCACCAAAAAGAAGCATTTGTGGTACTTTGTTGGGGTAGTTGTGTATTTCTCCAGAAACCTACAGTGAAATTATGAAATACTAATTCTGGTTATAATATAGATGACCCTCTAATATAATCTGAAGAGATTGTGTTGTCAATTCTCATGGTTTTGGAGAAATAAATTCCTGAAGGTGGGACAAATGCATTTAATGGTTGAGCATTTTGAGATATTTTAACAAGATATTTCTCCAAAACTGTACAGTAAAATATAAAATATTTATTCTTTTACATAAAACATGAATGTGGAAGTTATAAAAATGTAATTAATATAAATGTTCTGAAGGTTACTTTTCTGTTTTTCTCTTATTTTCTCAACCGTTGCCAGGATCTGGTCCTTTCTGCTCCATTACTGTAATGCACCTTGTATGGGCGGAGCTAATCTTTTAGAGAGCTGGTGTCGGCTGACGTCACCGCGTATTTCTGACTGTCGGCTCAGTTTTCTTCTGTACAGTTGATGTCTCCTCACTGAAGCGACGCTGCAAACTCTGCAGTTCGAGCAGAAGTTCAGAGATGGAGGGGATCAGAGTTTGCAGCTTTAGTCAGCGCTAACCAATAGGGAAACGTCTTACAGCGTTCGTCTTTAGGCCCCGCCCAGGATGTTCATGTTTCCAGAACTCAAAATTCATTGAGTTCAACCAAAAACAGAAAGCGTCAAAACCAAAAGAGAGAGTCGTAACCAAAGATTTTTGACCTGCGCAAATAAAAGTTTATGTTTTGCAAATAACTTTTTTCTCTTTGTGAGAAAAAATGAGTCATTTTAATCAAAAAAGTCAGTCAGTCAGTCATTTTCTACCACTTATTCCACAGTTTCTCCCCAAAATAAAATATTCCATAAAAAAAAAAAAATCGTTACAACTCTGAAAGTTTTGATCACAACTTAATATTTTTTGATTGAATATTATTTTTTTGATTGTGGTTAGGTTTCTTTTGATTGAGATTAGTTTTTTGTTTGATTGAATAATATTGAGACAAATTTAACTCCATACACCCGGACTTAAAGCAGAGTTGTTAGAGAAAAACATTAGAACAGATTTCTGACAGCAGAAAGATTTAAAGGTAGAAGATCTGAGCCAAAGTAGCAGCAGGAAGAGTTAGAAGCTTCACAAACACACACCGTCCTGCAGTTGTGGTCGGCTTCCCGCTGGCATCCCACTGAACCCGCTCAGACTCTCTCGTCCCAGAAAATCTCCAAACACATCTCTGAAAGGATCTCCTCCAACCTGTGTGCTCTCCTCTACCCGGACCTCTCGTTTGGTCTCTCCGGCTTGGGTTTTGCTGATCTCGGTCCGTTCAGTCCGAGTGTAGGTGTGGCTACTGCGGGTGAACGTCCGGGTCAGACGTTCCTGAGCTGAAACCATTTGAAACCAGTTTCCTACAGCCAGGAGGAGAAGCAGGCAGGTAGGAACAATGAGGAGAGGAGTAAGAGGAAACTGGTGAAGAGGAAGAAGCAGGAAGCTGGAAGGGTGGAGGAAGAGGAGCAAAGAGGAATCTGAAGACAAATCTTACCTGGTATTTTCAGGTTGAGGTCACAGGTGCTGCCTATTGTGGCGATGGAGGGGGCCTGGCGCTTCCTGGTGATGCTCTCCTTCATCCGGCCTTCGCCAAATGTTTTAACGGTGAATGGACTTCCTGTTTGAAAAACATCACAAAAACGATCAGCAACATTAAAGCGAACAGAGACTCAGGGCTGAAATCTATTACTTCAAGTTAAATAGACTGTAACATCTGTTTTCTGTTTCTGCCTGTAGGGTGCAGTGTTACTACAGATGTTGGCTTCAGGTCAATCTGCCTCTTCACCATTTTGCACCAACATGATGCCGTTTTGTCCCTTCCTACTTATTTCCTGTAGCTGTAAAGAAACATTTCATACCTATGTCCTAAAGTATTAAAATGCTTAAATCTGACATTGATTTAATTCAGTTGTTTATCATTATTTAAAAACTTTGTCTTCCACACTATTTTCATTGACTGCAGATCTGATCCCAGTTTAGATCAGTTTGCTCCTAGAAAACAGAAGAGATAATGACCCCTGACAGAGTCAAAAAGACTTTCAGCAACCTCTGCTTGTAAATATCATATATGTCTGATGCCTATATCACTGATGCCTCATCAGTAACTGTGTCTTTTTCTTAACCTCATTTTAAAATGTCAGGAGGTAAGGGTGAGATGGTTGGAAAAACCTCCATTGGGAAAAACAGTTGAACCTAAACACCATTTAACTGACATATCTACTTAAATATCAGGTTAACAGTATCACAATTACATATTTCCTTGATATTGTGCAGCACTAGTTTCAAGCATCTGGCATCCTGAGGTGAGTAAATCTTCATCACCACATACTAATTGCATAGTATTAGATTAAATAACATTATTTTTCAGGCATTGGTGTGATATGTGAGGCACAGTTGCATCAGTTTGCACTAATGGGGAATGAATGATGTGTGGAAGCTGCTGTCCTTATATGGCAGAATATTTGACAGGACTTAATGTCCCACAAAATCTGCTTCATTCCTCTATTTTAAATCCACTTTTTCTAGTATTCCAGCATACATGGCAAGGTAGGAAACAGTATAATAGCAGCTTTGCTTTATACCTGGAACATGTTGGTCAGCAAACTTAATGTTGATAATGTAGTTTCCAGGTTCTGTAGGGCAGTAGGTAACCTTACATGTCCCATCCTCCACATCCTCACAGTTAATGTCCACTTTACTGGGACCTTCAATGGACAGACCCAGACCTCCGTAGCCTTCCAAACACAGAAAAGAAGTTAGGGCCGAAACCCTAAACCCTGACTCTGAACAGATTGTTTGAATCCTCACCTGCATTCCTGGTGTCCACAATGAACTCAGCAACCTCAAAGGTGTGTACCTCCACCAGCCCCTGTCCATAAACCATCACCCTGCTGGCATCTCCAATCTCAGACTGGCCCACCATGATCTTAAATGGACTGTTAGTCACATGTTTCCCACTTTTCTTCACACTCACAACATGTTCGCCCACTTCCTTTGGAGTGAAGGAGATTCCTGCATCAACAACAGATCATCAGACATCACTAATTCATATTCGGGTCTGAGTGTGAAATGCAATAATAATGTTTCTGTCACAAGTCAGATCTATATGGGAGTTTGGTTTGGTTTGGTTAAAGCCAAGAATTTTCATTGCTCAACATTAAGGAGACCAACTGATCAACATTTGGATCCTGTTTAAAATTGTTAAAAAATGATGGTGAAGCTTCTCTGGATACCAGGTAAGACCTGTCGAGGATGAAAATCAGAATGTACCGATGTGTCTGTTGGGGAGCCTCTTCAGGAGACACGGTTCTTCATGACCTGATGGTGCTCTGATGGTTGCCATCAGGCTGCTCAGGTCCGTCTCTGTGATCTTTAAGGAAACCTCTGATGCAGTGCCAACGTTGAGCTGTGATGTCCTCATGGATTCATCTCCTGAAGAAGAAACATGTGAGGAAATAAATAACCAGCCCAGTTTGTCAAAGTTGGGTTAATTCCCACAGTATGTCCCGACAAAGCAGGAGGTGGAGATCTGCAGGGGTTCAATTCATGAATTCTGCCATTAACAGGAAGTTTTACACCAGGTGACCTGAATCATGGCTCCTCTTGCAGCTAGTGGAGCAGAAACCTCATCTGTTTTCTAATCACATGTTCAAACCACCTCAACTGGGTCCATAGATGAACAGAAGACTCTTCGCTAAACTCCTCACTCTGTCCCTTAGAGATAGTCCAGGAATTCTGCAAAGGAAGTTCATTTCACCTCCTAAATATCATAATACCTGGGGTCATCACACAGAGTTCATGACCTATGGTCAGTGGTTGGACTGGTAGACTGAACTACAAAAGCTGAGTTCTGTCTTCTCCACAATAGACCAGTACAATGTCTTTATAACCGCAACTTCAGCACCAATCTCCTAGTTGATAGGTAAGGTCCTCCACTTTGGGGAGTTACAGGTCCTTCTCAAAATATTAGCATATTGTGATAAAGTTCATTATTTTCCATAATGTCATGATGAAAATTTAACATTCATATATTTTAGATTCATTGCACACTAACTGAAATATTTCAGGTCTTTTATTGTCTTAATACGGATGATTTTGGCATACAGCTCATGAAAACCCAAAATTCCTATCTCACAAAATTAGCATATCATTAAAAGGGTCTCTAAACGAGCTATGAACCTAATCATCTGAATCAACGAGTTAACTCTAAACACCTGCAAAAGATTCCTGAGGCCTTTAAAACTCCCAGCCTGATTCATCACTCAAAACCCCAATCATGGGTAAGACTGCCGACCTGACTGCTGTCCAGAAGGCCACTATTGACACCCTCAAGCAAGAGGGTAAGACACAGAAAGACATTTCTGAACGAATAGGCTGTTCCCAGAGTGCTGTATCAAGGCACCTCAGTAGGAAGTCTGTGGGAAGGAAAAAGTGTGGCAGAAAACGCTGCACAACGAGAAGAGGTGACCGGACCCTGAGGAAGATTGTGGAGAAGGGCCGATTCCAGACCTTGGGGGACCTGCGGAAGCAGTGGACTGAGTCTGGAGTAGAAACATCCAGAGCCACCGTGCACAGGCGTGTGCAGGAAATGGGCTACAGGTGCCGCATTCCCCAGGTCAAGCCACTTTTGAACCAGAAACAGCGGCAGAAGCGCCTGACCTGGGCTACAGAGAAGCAGCACTGGACTGTTGCTCAGTGGTCCAAAGTACTTTTTTCGGATGAAAGCAAATTCTGCATGTCATTCGGAAATCAAGGTGCCAGAGTCTGGAGGAAGACTGGGGAGAAGGAAATGTCAAAATGCCAGAAGTCCAGTGTCAAGTACCCACAGTCAGTGATGGTCTGGGGTGCCGTGTCAGCTGCTGGTGTTGGTCCACTGTGTTTTATCAAGGGCAGGGTCAATGCAGCTAGCTATCAGGAGATTTTGGAGCACTTCATGCTTCCATCTGCTGAAAAGCTTTATGGAGATGAAGATTTCATTTTTCAGCACGACCTGGCACCTGCTCACAGTGCCAAAACCACTGGTAAATGGTTTACTGACCATGGTATCACTGTGCTCAATTGGCCTGCCAACTCTCCTGACCTGAACCCCATAGAGAATCTGTGGGATATTGTGAAGAGAACGTTGAGAGACTCAAGACCCAACACTCTGGATGAGCTAAAGGCCGCTATTGAAGCATCCTGGGCCTCCATAAGACCTCAGCAGTGCCACAGGCTGATTGCCTCCATGCCACGCCGCATTGAAGCAGTCATTTCTGCCAAAGGATTCCCGACCAAGTATTGAGTGCATAACTGTACATGATTATTTGAAGGTTGACGTCTTTTGTATTAAAAACACTTTTCTTTTATTGGTCGGATGAAATATGCTAATTTTGTGAGATAGGAATTTTGGGTTTTCATGAGCTGTATGCCACAATCATCTGTATTAAGACAATAAAAGACCTGAAATATTTCAGTTAGTGTGCAATGAATCTATATGAATGTTAAATTTTCATCATGACATTATGGAAAATGATGAACTTTATCACAATATGCTAATATTTTGAGAAGGACCTGTAGTTATTCCCTTCCAAGTTTCTCGTTCTGCAGACATATCACCTACAGATGGCGCTGTAGAGGGCTGATGAGGTGTGGATGGAGCAACAGTTGAAGCTGGTATTAAAATTGTGAAGTTTATGACCTACAAGTTATTATTCCAGCATCTCCATTGCTCCAGAATGTCGCATTAGAGGCCACATAAAGGCCAACATTACAAAGATAAACTACTAAAAACTGCTGAAGGTTAATCTAATTAGGCTGCATGAAGCCTTCAGACACCCAAGTTTAAACAAGTATTATGTTCATTACCTAATTCTGAAAATAAAAACAGATTTAATTTGTTTTATTGAGAAGAATCTTTGAAATTCCTGCAGCTAATTAGGCAGACCAAAGGTTTCTTCTCCACCAACACAAAGATCTGTTTCAAAGATGCTCCTGTGGAGTTCCCATACCGGTGATCTTTGCCATAAACGGACTTCCTGGGATGTTCTTGTCATCAAATTTGACAATGATGCTGTAGTCTCCAGGAGCGGTGGGCAGGTAGGACACCGTGCATGTCCCATCTTTGTTGTCTGTGCAGCTGATCTCTGCTTTGGATGGACCTTCAACAGCCAAAGACAAACCTCCTGCAGAGGGACAGAGGAAACACCATGAAACTCATCCTATATCTGTTTTTTGTTGATCATAAAATAGAAAATATAAATTAGACCAGTCCGGTTGCTGGCTGATTTAAATATTCCATAATGTCACTGATACCTTCACCAGCATCTTTGGTGACGATGGTGAATGTGGCTGGTCTGTTCACAGTGCCGTGGCTCAGACCAGGGCCGTATGCAGTTACATGGCCACTGTTGATAGCGTCCACAAAGAACTGGATTGGACTTCCTAAATCACACAGGATGAAAGTTGATTTATAAGAAGGACCTGAGCCAAACATTGCAACCACCAAAGTTAAGTCTACAGTATCCTTGCCTCTAATGCAGCATAAAGGTTGTTTTTAAGTGCTGCAAATGACAGAAAGACAAAAAACAGTTAAACCCAGAGTTTTACTTTTAGCTCATCTCCTTCTTCATCTCAACAGACAAAAAAATCATGTAATGTTTCCTGCTTCATCTTTCCATCACTTCTGAACAACATTAACACAAACAGGTCCCTGAGGCTTTCCAACGTGACATTCTCTTGTCCATGACTTTCAGAACACCATGCAAACCACAGACAAGGTGAGTGAGAAGGGGAGCTCTGGAGGAGACCAACCTGTGCTAGAATGAAGCTTAACTTTGTCCTGGAGATGCAGATACAGCTCTTGGTTTGGTGATATATGGTCCAGCTCACTAAGCAATCTCAACAGTCTATTTTTCTGCTGCACCTACCACAAAATTCCTTGGAGGAAAGCAGGCTGAGTGTGATCTGCTGATATTTAGGACATGCTCCCTGGTCCCCAAATGAAGCCTCCACCCTGGTCTGTAACTCAACAGGTGTAGGTATCCATACATTTCATTACCACCAGCAGGTCATAAAATCTGGATAGGTCATTACAGGGAGATATCTTTATGGTCTCACAGTTATCTGGTGGTAGAGTAAGGAAGAGATGTTTGTTAAGTGAAGTAATGCCAACAGTTCTTCTAGAACTAGTCTGAAGAGCTGCCTGCTTGCCAGGAATCGCCTGTTGTTAGAGTCTTCACTGCTGGGTTTCTGGGCTCAGCCTGAAACAGCAACTGGAGGCCACCTGCATGGGTCCCACAACCAATTATGTGATCATTTAAGACTGGGTGGCCTGTGAGTCAGGTGGAGTGAGAGGACCAAGAACTGGGTGTGCTGCATCCTAGTGTTATAACCAAGCTTCTGGGATGTGGAATGGCTTGCAGGGGGACTCGGTTCAGCCTTCGAGATGTGTTGAGGAGCTCTGCCCCCTACGGGAAGCTTTGAGTGACCTGCTGACCCCCCCCCCCCCCCCCCCCCCCTCTAGTCTGGAACTTCCTAGATATCTCCCAGAATGAAGTGGAGAGAGTTGTAGGGAAGAGGAATTTTTTTGGTTTCCCTTCTGGACCTGGTAACCTTCAAACCGAACTCAGATAGCCTGAAGACAATGGATCAATAGTTCAATGTAGCAGTGAAATGAGACATTGTTCATTGAGCCCAAATGGAGCATGAAACATCCGGCACCTAAGAGTCAGAACAGTCTTAGATTCCCCCTGAACTCATCATGTTTGCTGATGATCTTGCGTTTATAGTGAATGAATCCAGCTGACTTTGACGTCATGGAGAAGTTACCTGGGATGTGGTTTCCATCATATTTGATGTCCATCTCGTGTAGTCCTCGTTCAGTTGGGGAGTATTTCACAGTCACCGTCCCGTCCTTGTTGTCAGTGATGTTGGGACAGGCCGTTTGACCCGACGGCATTCGTACTTCACCTGCAGGAATCAAAACACCACCAATGCTTCAACTTATTACTGCGACAGAGATGTTTTAGGAGTCCATTTATGCTTGTCGCATATTATAGTCTATCCTAATGTCTGACTGCACTGAAGGTTAAATGAAATAGAAATGACGTCATTTTGGATTAAAGAGGCAAAAAGTAAATGTGTTAAAGAGGTGAAAGAAATGCATTGTTTTTATTTAATAAACATATCAAAACTAGGTTTAAGAAAATCTAGAAAAACTGAGTTTAAAGAACACAGCAAATGAAAACATGGAATCAAATGGTTTAACTATAAATTAGAGGTTTATTTCTAGCATTTATTCAACTCATCATATAATGGTAATACAATTAAAACTGAAAGTGTGGAAAATGTCTGGTTCAGAACATCTGGACAATTCGTTTCTTCATTAGCACGTCATAAATAGGTTTAACGCTGCTCTGTTTTTAAACTGAGCTAGAAATGCAACTTACCATGAGGAAACCACCTTAAAACTGCATCAGCTTTGGTACAGGACCTCAGTCCCACTCAGCCTGAAGCCACTTCTGATAATAAAAGAAGCTGCGGCCATACCTGTAATTTCTCCTTTCTGTACAGTGAAGGGAATAACCAGACTGAAGGGACGCAGCACCGGCTCCATACCATCTGCAGGACTGATGGGATCATCTGTTGCCTAAACCAGAGCAAAGGGGAGGAGTGTCACTGATAACATACTAGGAGCTCTGGGAACTGGTCCAGAAACAGAAGGGAAGAAGATGAGATCCACTGTGCTGGTCCATGACAGCATTAGCCAGCTTTATACTGGTCCTAACCCAGCAGGATCAAACTGTGAAAGTGATGAAAATGAGTTTAAAACAAAGGGAAGCTTTGGTTATTTCAGCCCACAGCAGGTTTCATGCAGCCTGAACATGCAGCAGCCAGCAGATGATCGATCAGTGAATCTGGGTCGTTATTGTCTATGTGGAGCCGGTTTGCAGCAGCAGATTAACAGCAGGTGAGGATAGAGAACTGATACCCAGTGAGGGGAGAGGCCCACATTGGGCTGCTGTGACTGGACTTTGTCACATGGTTCCTCGATTATTGGGACGGTGTCACTCGCCTGACGAGAACAAAATGGAGCAGTTAGAGCAAACAAAACAGTTAGCGGTAGGGAACAATCAACCTCATCTGGAGGCAAACACTGGCGTGAACCTTTACTCAATTTCAGTTACTTCATTCAGTCTGGAGACATTTAATCATCTTATCCACAAAATAGGTAGATAAATTAGCAGAAGTCAAACTATGCTCTTTAATAAGTCAAATTATGGTGCTGATAAGGAGCCATATTTCTTTAATATGTAAATTAAACCCAAGTTAAACCAAACCAAGACTAAACCAAAACCATCTCAAACTAAACCCAAACCAAGAATCAAACCAACTCAACCAAATCCAAACCAGTCTGCAGCACCTACTCACCAAAACATGGAAGGGGCTGTTGGGAATATGCTCCCCTCCGAACCGGATGGTGATGATGTACTGGCCGGGCTCTGGAGCCGTGTAGTAAATATCAAACGTTCCGTCTGCGTTTTCCACCACATCCACGTCCAGCTCCGCCCCGTCCGGCGTTGACACCTTACAGGTGACTTTACCTTTCCCAGCAGCCTTTGCATCCACTGTGATGACAGTCTCTTTTCCAATCTGGATGGTCTGGCCAACACCCGAACCTGATGAGGAGAGCAGCATCTTGTTGATACCAGCTAGCAGACTGGGAACTGTGGCAACTGTGTTCTGGTTCAGAGCTGCACATACAATAACAATAAACCTTGGTTAACTCCTTATCTGAGGCAGCTGCGCAGGGATAAAAAGAGGCTCACAGCAGTGGGGACCGGGCCCTGTATTAGCAGGCCAGGGACAAACTGACCAAGGAGATCAGGGCAGCAAAGAGAAGCTACAGTGAGAAGCTAAAGAAAAGTTTCTTGCATGGAGACGCTTCTGCTGTTTGGAAAGGTTTGAAAAACCTGACTCCTACAGGATCTCAGAGGAAGATGTAAACAGGCTCTTTCAGCGCCTGAAAACAAGGAAGGCCTCAGGACCTGATAACGTCTCCCCATCATGCCTGAGAGCCTGCGCTGACCAACTGGAGCCCATCTTCACTGAGATCTTTAACAAGTCTCTGGAGCTGTGTGAGGTTCTCTCCTGCTTCAAATGCTCCACAATCATCCCAGTACCCAAGAAACCCATCATTACAGGATTAAATGACTACAGGGATGTCGCCTTGACGTCTATGGTCATGAAATCCTTTGAGCCTCTGGTGTTGAAGCACCATTACAGGCCCCTTGCTGGACGCTCTGCAGTTTGCCTACTGGGCAAACAGGTCGCCAGATGATGCTGTCAACTTGGGACTACACTTCATCCTGCAACACCTCGACCGTCCAGGGATGTAGGCCAGGATCCTGTTTGAGGCCTTCAGCTCAATCTTCAACACCATCGTACCAGACATCCTCCACCAGAAGCTCATCCAGCTCAAAGTACCAGCCTCCACCTGTCAGTGGATCACCAGCTTCCTGAAGGACCGACAGCAACAGGTGAGGCTGGGAAGCATCTTCTCCCGCACAAGAACCATCAGCACCAGCACCCCCCAGGGATGTGTTCTCTCCCCACTCCTCTTCTCCCTGTACACAAGTGACTGGACCTCAATGGACCCGTCTGTGAAACTCCTGAAGTTTGCAGATGACACCACTGTTATTGGACTGATCCAGGACAGTGATGAGTCTGCAAACAGACAGGAGGTGGATCGGCTGGTACACTGGTGTGGTCAGAACCACCTGGAACTTAACCCACTCCAGACTGTGGAGATTATAGTGGACTTTTAGAGAACACCACCCCCACATACCCCCCTCACCATCCTCAACAACACTGTATCGGCCGTGGACCACTTCAGGTTCTTAGGAACCACCATCTCTGAGGACCTGAGATGGTCTTCACACATAGACAATGTTCAGAAGAAGGTCCAGCAGAGACTGTCCCGCCTGAGGCAACTCAAGAAGTTCAACCTTCCACAGGAGCTGTTGGTCATCTTCAGTCTGTCCTGTCTTCATCCATCTCAGTGTGGTTTGGCTCATCCACCAAACAGGACAGGTCCAGACTGCAACCAACAATCAGGACTGCAGAGAGAATCATCAGGGCTGACCTTCCCTCCATCCAGGACTTATACAGGTCTAGGGTCAGGAGAAGGACAGCTAACATCTCTGCAGACCCCCTACACCCTGTACACAAACTGTTTATGCTTTTACCTCCAGGTGGCGCTACAGAGCACTATCTTCTAAAACCAGCCTCCACAGAGTTTTGGTACACTGCGAAATGATATTACTAATCCTGGTCCGGGGAAAGAGGAGTAGCTCTGCATCCAAAACATGGTTTCTATTTTTCATCCATGAAATATGGTTCCTCTGATTCTTACACGTCAGGGTTCTTTGTCCAAAGTAGGATCATTTGGCTAATGACATGTTTGTCACACCTGGTTACCGTTTGAAACGAGGTGGATCAACCTAGTTTGGATTTGGTCTTTTTACAGTAGGAGAAGTTGGGGAATTGAGGGGAAGTCCTGCCAAGAAGACTACAGTTGAAAGGTGAGCAACCAAAGGACTCTCGAGTCTATAGAAAAGACTCTTAATGTGAGCCAGAAGTGGCATCTTTAAAAAGCTCCCTACACCTTTTCCTCCCCAGACGGGAGGTCTTCCCATCATCTGTGGCAAATAGTAGTGGGACCAATCAGAGGACTTAACTGAAAGCTCCGGGCTGTGTGGATGAAGAACATATCTGTTAGAATGATTATAACATCCATACAGCTGTCATTCACCTTTCCTCTCTGGTATGCACTTCTTCAGCTTCCAAGACAAAATGACTATAAACAGAGCAAAGATTGCTGTTGCCATGGTTTCAACCACAGAACGCCACAGTGTCCATGTGAAGATGGTCACCATTGTTTCTAATTATCTCCAGGTGTCCAGACCACATGGACACAAGAGCAGCAGACAATCTTCAGGTTAATGTGGACAGGGTCTTATGAGGAGGATGTGTCAGCTCAGTAACCAGCATTTCCTACTCTGTGGTTTCTACCTGTTGGGATTTTATCCACCTTTAATCACAGGGATTTTCCAGGATGCATTTATGTGAACTACTGCAAAGATAACATGAAGCTAATTAGAAGATACATAATATAGATGTGGGAATTTTTTCAGGCTAAACTGAATCTGCCGGATCAGAGCTAAATAGCAGTAAAACTGGAGTGAATCCTAAGGAAACAGAGTCCTGGGAATGTCAGTAGAACCTGAGGGAAGATCCCAGTGAAACAGCAGAACACACTTTGGTTACATCACATTCAGGAGAGTTGTAGGATACTCACCCAGCCCATGTCCTCCAATGGAAACTGTAAGGAAACAACATAATCTGTGAGGCTGAATCACTGCATATAATTGGTGACCGAGGGACTGGTGGGTGCAGCCTGACCTGTGACCAAACACTTGCTGGCATCCCCGGTGGGCACAGCGTGGATCCTGTAGGGCGAGTACGGGATCTCGTCTCCTCCATATTTGATGGTGATAGTGTAGCGTCCTGCAATGTCCGGTACGTAGGACACCGTGTACGTCCCGTCCCTGTTGTCCCGGATGGTAGCCTTCTTGGGTTTTCCCTCTGGGTCCTGGTTCAACATGGACAGGAAGTTAGTGGTGTGAATGGTTTACAGCAACATTCATCACTGGTCTCTGACCATCAGCTACCAGGTAACTGAATTCTGATTGGCTGGGACGTTCTTCTGTTGCAGTTTCTTTTTACTTTGGTTTAGCCATTCAGTGTTCCAGCTTAAAGCCCAGTTCTGAACCGAGGACACGTGAGGATCTATCAGCATTCCCTGATAATCCTCCTTCCTGGCTTTTCTTCCCATTAAACTCAACACCTGATGTTGGACTTTGGATCGATCCACCTCCACTGTGTTTAGCTTTGCTCATTGTTGTGGTCAGAAGGAAGCTTCAGGAGCTTTCCATTTCATTTTCAGACATGGTGCTTACAAAGTCACATACAGAGCTTCCAAAGGTATTCACACCCTGTGAACATTTCAACATTTTGTTTTACAAATAAAAAGAGCAGCATGGATTTGTATTCACCCCCTTCTGAGTCAGAACTTTGTAGAACCAGCTTTCTTAGAAGGTCCAGCTGGAGGTCTTCTGGGGTTTGTCTCAACCAGCTTTGAACATCTTCAGACTGAAAGTTTTACTCATTTTTTTTTTTTGTAAATCAGCTCAAACTCAGCCAGATTGGATGGGGACCATCTCTGAACATCAGTTTACAAGCCTTGCCACAGATTCTCAGTTGGATTTCAGTCTGAACTTTGACTAGAGTGTTCTAGCACATTAATCTGCTAAACCACCTTGTTGTATCTCTGGCTTTATGATCAGGGTGGTTGTCCTGCTGGAAGATACACCTCCACCCCAGTTTCAGGTCTTCTGCAGCCTCTAACAGGTTTTCTTCCAGGATTGTCCTGGATTTAGCTCCATCCATCTCCCAATTAACTTTGACCAGCTTTCCTGCTCTTGCTGCAGAAAAGCATTGCCACAGCATGATGCTGCCACCACTGTGTTTCACTGTGCAAATGGTGTGTTCAGGGGATTTACAATGTTACTTTTCTCATCTGACCAGACCATCTTCTACATGACTTGTGACAATCTTTAAACAGAACATCTGGCATTCTTCTTCTTACCCTTCTACAAAGGTGAGATTTATGGATTGCAAGACTAATAGTTGTCCTGTGGGCAGATTCTCCCACCTGAGCCTCAAATCTCTGCAACTCCTCCAGAGTTACCATGGACCTCCATGCTGCTTCTCTGATTAATGCTCTCCTAGTCCAGCCTGTCAGTTTAGGTGGACGTCCATGTCTTGGTAGGTCTACAGCTGGTCTCTCCATGTTCAGATGATGGATTGAACAGAGCTCTGGGAGATGTTCAAAGCTTGGGACATTGTTGTAGAAACTAACCCTGCTTTAATGTTCTCCACAGCTTCTCTCTGATCTGTCTGGATTTTATTACGGGGTGTCAAAGGAGGATGAATACAATTAATGCCAAAATGTAGATTATTATTAGTAAACTGTTGTCCTTCCACTTCACATTTATGCTCTGCTTTGTGTTGATCTGTCATAAAATCCATAGAGGTTTGTCCATCGGGAAAAAATGTGGGACTATTCACACCTTTATCCTGGGTTTGTGAATAGTTTTGTGAGGTTCTGCGTGAGGTGCAGCATGAACATCTGTCTTGTAGCATTTAGTCAAGCGTAATGAACAGCTGGCTGACCAATCAGAGCGCTAGACTGTCATTTAAAGCTTCTGCAGCTGCATACAGAACCTGGATGAAGCTTGTAAAGCAGCTGCAGCAAAACCTCAGTATAAACCTGTGGCTTTTTAATCAACCCATGTTCCACCTTCTCTGTTCCAGGTTTTTCTTTCAGGGATTCATGAAACATTTCCCATCTTCCCAACATCATAAAAATGCTGAGATCATGTGATAGCGGTTTCAGTGGAGGACTGAAGCCTGATTGGCTGCTGATGGTCTGAGAGCAGTGCTGTTGGGTCAGACTCTACTCAGGGCAGCGCAGCAGGACGGACGGACGGATAGAAGCAGGTTTATGAAGAACGAGGGTTAGTGAAGATCTGAAAGGACATCTGCCTGTTAGCTCAACCCACATACTGGATGGAGTCAGTCTACACGTAGACCACACAGAGGGGAGGGGTGGAAGTATGACACACTGCAGGAAAATTCAGCTTCTACAAATCTGAACCAGTTCCATGAACTGGCAGCTGGTTTATGAGGAGCGCAGCTGTCAAACCTTTGACCAGCAGGTTTTTGTTTGTTCAGCCAACATCTGATGGGGATTATGTGTTAGAACATCTAACTGGATCTCCTCAAACATATTTTGTTGATTATTATTTTTGAGCCACAGGATGAAACCTGCAGTCTTATAAAAACCCAAACTTCTGCTTCAGTTCTAAGCCTCAGACCCGTTGCTCCATCATTATCCTTTTAGATAAAACTAAACCAGAATGCAGAAGCTCTCTGAAGGTCTCACCACAGCATTTCAATCAGCTTGAGGTCTAGACTTTGACTAGGCCTTTGTAAGTCTTGATCTTACTTTAGCCATTCTGTTGTAGATCTCCTGCTGGGTTTGGATTCACTGTTCTGTTGATGACCCAGTTTGGTTCAAGCTTCAGCTGTTGGACAGATAGACTCACATTTGACTCAAGAACACTTTGGTCTACAGAGGAGCTCATCTTCTACTGAGTGACTGCAAGGAGCCCACATCATCATCCCTTCACCACCATGCTTGCCAGTTGGTATGAAGTGTTTCTGCTAACCTACTTTGTTTGGTTACCTCCATCATGGTTCTGTCCATTCTGGTCCAACATCGGCACTTTGGACTCATCTGTCCAGGGGACATTGTCCCAGAAGTCTTGTCCCTCATTCAGATGCAGTGTTGCCAACCTACATCCTGCCGCCATCTTGTTTTCTCCTTCAACCCTTCCAAGCAGCCAGACTAGTTAATTATTCCCAGCTTTTGGCTGCCTTCTGCAGTCAGGATAGACATTGCTTTTCATGGCTTCTGCATTTTAGTTTAGTTTTACCTAAACTGATGATGAGAAGTCAAATTTAATTTAATTTTAATCACTTCTAAGAATTAAATTACTTGATTCTGACCCTAAAACTGAAAGATCATGATGTATTTGTAGGAAACATTTGGTACAGGAGCCAACCAACTCTGATGTAAAGGTCTGTTTGAAGGAGCCAGGGAGGCAGCGAGGGAGGAGGAGGAGGGAAGGGTGAGGGTGGACGTGAGATGAGGTGAGGTGAAGGAGGACACAGCGCCGGCCTTACGCAGCCTCTCTTCAGAATACTGAAGGGAATGGTTTTCTTTACTATATGAGTCTGCCACACCCTCCTGCCCCAGTCCTCCACAAACACCGAGGCCTCACGCCTGCACCTGTCCTGATCCTGCAGCGTCATCAACCAGCCGCCGGGTTGGGTTGGATTGGGATTAAGAGTCAGAGACAGATAACAGAAGACGGGTGAGGTTACACTTCAATTACCTGCCTTACTAAGCTGTTATTTTCTGATATAGTTCACTGAAGCCAGAGTTCACTATGATTGCTGAAACTATCGTTTCATTTCTACAGCTCCTATCTAGGAGAACAATGGCTGTAAAGGTTCTGAAGATTGTTTGGTAGCCCACTATCTGTGACTCACCAGGATCTGGACAGTGAGGAGTCCTTCTCCAGCATCCCTAGCATCGATGGTGAACTCCACTGGCAGACTGGCAGGGACCCCAGAGGCGTTGAGGCCAGGACCTCTGGCTCGGACTTTACTGGCATCATGAGCCGGTAAGGTTTTGATCTTAAACGGACTGAGAGGACACGGTTTGGCAGATTACATCTGAACTGTAGGTCAGGTTTTGGAAGTCTGATCTGCTCAGGACAAACCTTCGAGGGACCTCCTGGTCGGCATATTTCACGCACACCGTGTACGGGCCATCACTTGCTGGCGTGTAGTTAACCGTATGAGTGCCGTCTCCGTTGTCTGTGACGCTCACTGGCTCGGTCACACCTGAGGACAAATCAGAAGATGTTCCACATTTAAACATGCATAGAGAAGAAGCTCCATACGCTTCTGAATGTCGGAACCCTCAGGGATCTCTGTGCTTATTTGGGAGTTCTTAAGAATCCCTGAAGACCTCACTAAGACCTTGCAAAGACCACCTACATCTGTCAGAGTTCTTAGTTCTTCATCACATGGTCTTCAACTGTTGTGAAGTGAACCTGAACCAAAGCTGAACTTTCAGAGGAAAGTTGCTTCTTCATAAACACTCAACATGTTCTGGTTGAGGATTATGAAAAGAAATTGACTACTTCCATTAGTTAATTAGAATAAAACATAATGTGTTGATTCTTCAGGCAGACATGGAGGCACTATTAGACACCAAAAGCCCGACTGATTCTGATAAAAGGGCCTGTTTGTAAAGGTCCATACGAGATGCCTCCCTGGACATTAAAACGTGTTTTAGATGTTTGTCTCACCTGCTGGTCCATAGATCTGGACCTCCAGTGGAGCCACTCCTGCCTTGCTACTGTCTACAGTGAAGGTCTGAGGAACATGAGCTCGGACTCCTCCTCCAAGACCAGGACCAGAACACCTCACCTTACTGGGATCAACCACCTGCTGGACTGGGACATGAAACGGGCTTCCTACAAGAGAATCAGAAGGTCCGTTTTGTAGAACACCATTCTCTAACAAGATGAAACAGTGCACAGGGTGGATCCCTCACCTAGGATAGGAAGGCCTCCAAAGGAGATGTTCACATCATATTCTCCAGGAGTGAATGGGATGTAGTCCACACTGCAGCTGCCATCTTTGTTGTCCTGACATGACATCTTTGCTTCTGACGGACCTTCAATGGCCAGACCCAGTCCTCCAGTGCCTGCACCCCTTAAAATGACAAAAGGAAATTCTGTCCAAAACATCCCAGTTCAAGTGAGCTCTGTCTGGTTCTACACCAGAACCAAGACTGAGGTTACCTGGTTTCAACAGTGAAGCTGTTCGATTTGTTCACAAGTCCTTCCTCTAGACCAGGACCAAAGGCCCGGACTCGACTGGGATCACAGCCCTCTGTAACCGACACCCTGAAGGGACTCTTTGGCACTGAGACATTATCTAATAGAACTTCAATCAAGTGCAAACCTGGAAACAAACAGAAAATCCCTGTTAAAGAAGTGAAGGCATCAAATGGTCAGTGAAGGCATCAGGGACAAAGCTGCTGTGACTCAACCGGTGTTCCAACATTTTGCTCCTCACCATCCAGCCACCACTTCTGAAATAAGATGATAAAAAGGAAAGGATGGTCTGGAGCACAGAATCTGCTGCCATTGGCTGCCTCTTCATTGATCATAACCCGACCCACCTCACCTACCTGTCAATATGAGAGACTCGAAACCCAGAAATGTTTCCTGACATCACAAATTCACCTTACACAGGACTGACCTCCAGCAGAGGTTACATCATGGTTCATGTCAATGTCACACCAGTGTCTGCTGAAATGGGAGATTATTTCACATCAGGATCAACATGAGAGTCCGGTTTCACAGAAAGGGTTTAAATTAGAGCTCCAGACCCGTTAATCAGGCAACCTGACAACAGACCCAACTGGGTTCATTGGAGTCTCCATCCTAAGTAATGTGAATGTAAACTCATCCCTAGCAGTCTGAATTAAACTGGATTAGACCTTAGAATGGTATCCATCAAACCCAGCATGTACTGTAAGGTTTTGGACTGCAAGTGAGAACCCAGAGATAACTACGGTGGCCTAGAGGTGTCAGGTCAAATACAAAAGCCGCAACACAAATACAAAAGCCACATGGCGTTAACCTATAGATATGTTACTGCACTGCGGTCAAGTGAGCCGACAGAAATACACGGTCACGCCAGCCGACGCTAACTCTCTCTTAAAGATTAGCGTCGCACATACAAGGTGCATTACAGTAATGGAGCAGAAAGGACCCGATCCTGGCAACGGTTGAGAAAATAAGAGGAAAACAGGAAAGTAACCTTCAGAACATTTATATTAATGACATTTTTACAACTTTCACATAAATGTTTTATGTAAAAAAAAAAAAAAATTTTTTATAATTCTACTGTACATTTTTGGAGAAATAACGGGTCAAAGTATCTACTAATGCTCAACCAGTATATGCTTTTGTCCCACTTTCAGAATTTTATTTCTCCAAAACCATGAGAGGTGACAACACAGTCTCTTCAGATTATAGTAAAGGGTAATCTATACTATAACCACTATTAAAAGCAACAAAGGCATTGTATTTGTGTTGCGGCTCTTGTATTTGACCTGACACCTCTGGGCCACCGTAGATAACCATGCCTGCACCAGGATTTGGATTCAGACCAGAACCTTTCATCTTGAGGTGTTAACACCTGCTCCCTATGCTGACCAACATCTAAAACCATTTTCAACAATTTATAACAGCGGGTTCCTCAAGCTGTTTCTCCCTGCGTTCTGAAGGTCAACGTGCCTTTTTAAAGCTCTGGAACAGACTGACTCTAGAACTGTTTGACACTAACCAGGAGGAGATTTAAATGCAGTTTGTGATGATAGAAAATAGACAGTAGTTTGATCCCTCTGTTCCAAGTTCTTTGCTTAGGGTTTTATTATAAAGGCAGACATGCATCAGGTTTTGGAACCAGCAACCCTTCAGTAATTGAGCTGTTTTTGTCTAACTGGAAATACACTCCCAGTATTTCTGTCCCACAATGCACTGGGCCCAGTGTGTTACTATCAGTGAAAAACATGCTTTTAATAGAAGCATCTCAGTGCTTCTTTAAACAGATGCTTGAACATCATGAAAGCTGCAAAACCCAACAGCGCCAGGATGGAAGCGTGAAGCCCACATGTCCCACCCAGTGCTCTTCTTTATGGTTGCAGAGGAAGAGCTTTATGAGGGCCTCACAACTCTTAACTTCACAGTTATGAAGTGTTGCTGTGGAAGGAAAACACCATAAAACAGCAGTTGGTCTTCTCCAGCCTGGGTGAAGCTGATCAACACTTTGAGACTCCAGAGAGCCGAGACCACCGAGTCCCTCACAGCCCAGCTGAAGAAGACTCTCACCATCTTCGTAGGGCGTGTACTCCACTCTGTAGGTCCCGTCTCCCTGATCCGAGACGTAGGCGTCCGTGTTGGTACCAGACGGGTTGGAGACATGGACTTTAATTGGACTGCCTCCACTTGTATGGTGAGCTCGAGTATCAACCATGAAATGGGTTGTTACCTCCCTGAGGATGCCTGCAGGGGCAAAACACAGAGTCAGTAGGAAGACAAGGAACCTTCAGGAGGTCTGCAGCATCTTCTAAACATCTTCACAACTTCAATCAGTCACAGAGGAACCACATTAACGACACAAACCAGGCGACAGAGACACGAGCAGCAGAAACGTTGTGGAAAACTTAAAACGCCAGAAAACCATCTTCAAGACCCACAAGACCAGCAGAGATACTAAACAACACAGGGACACATCCAGAACCACTGTTATGGACCTCCAATATACTGGGACACATACAGAACCACTGCAATGGACCTCAAACATACTGGGACACATACAGAACCACTGCAATGGACATACTGGGACATCTACAGAACCACTGCAACAGACCTCAAACATACTGGGACACATACAGAACCACTGCTATGGACCTCAAACATACTGGGACACATACAGAACCACTGCTATGGACCTCAAACATACTGGGATACATACAGAACCACTGCCGTGGACCTCAAACATGCTGGGACACATACACAACCACTGCAACAGACCTCAAACATACTGGGAAAATTACAGAACCAATGCAATGGACCTCAAACATATTGGGACACATACAGAACCACTGCCATGGACCTCAAGCATGCTGGGACATATGCAGAACCACTGCAACGGACGTCAAACATACTGGGACATCTACAGAACTAATGCAATGGACCTCAAACATACTGGGACATATACAGAACAACTGCAACAGACCTCAAACATACTGGGACAACTACAGAACCAATGCAATGGACCTCAAACATGCTGGGACACGTACAGAACCACTGCAACGGACCTCAAACATACTGGGAAACCTACAGAACCACTGCAACGGACCTCAAACATACTGAGAAACCTACAGAACCACTGCAACAGACCTCAAACATACTGGGACAACTACAGAACCAATGCAATGGACCTCAAACATGCTGGGACACGTACAGAACCACTGCAACGGACCTCAAACATACTGGGAAACCTACAGAACCACTGCAACAGACCTCAAACATACTTGGACAACTACAGAACCAATGCAATGGACCTCAAACATGCTGGGACACGTACAGAACCACTGCAACGGACCTCAAACATACTGGGAAACCTACAGAACCACTGCAATGGACCTCAAACATACTGGGGCATTACATAACCACTGCAATGGACCTCAAACATACTGGGACACATACAGAACCAATGCAATGGACCTCAAACATGCTGGGACACGTACAGAACCACTGCAACGGACCTCAAACGTACTGGGACATTACAGAACCAATGCAATGGACCTCAAACATGCTGGGACACGTACAGAACCACTGCAACGGACCTCAAACGTACTGGGACATTACAGAACCACTGCAACAGACCTCAAACATACTGGGACACGTACAGAACCACTGCAATGGACCTCAAACATGCTGGGACACGTACAGAACCACTGCAACGGACCTCAAACGTACTGGGACATTACAGAACCACTGCAACGGACCTCAAACGTACTGGGACATTACAGAACCACTGCAACAGACCTCAAACATACTGGGACACATACAGAACCACTCCAATGGACATAGTGGGACATCTACAGAACCACTGCAACAGACCTCAAACATACTGGGACACATACAGAACCACTGCAATGGACCTCAAACATACTGGGACACATACAGAACCACTGCTATGGACCTCAAACATACTGGGACACATACAGAACCACTGCTATGGACCTCAAACATACTGGGATACATATAGGACCACTGCCATGGACCTCAAACATGCTGGGACATATGCAGAACCACTGCAACGGACCTCAAATATACTGGGACATCTACAGAACCACTGCAACAGACCTCAAACATACTGGGACACATACAGAACCACTGCTATGGACCTCAAACATACTGGGACACATACACAACCACTGCAACAGACCTCAAACATACTGGGAAAATTACAGAACCAATGCAACGGACCTCAAACATACTGGGAAACCTACAGAACCACTGCAATGGACCTCAAACATACTGGGGCATTACATAACCACTGCAATGGACCTTAAACATACCTCAAACATACTGGGGCATTACATAACCACTGCAATGGACCTCAAACATACTGGGACAACTACAGAACCAATGCAATGGACCTTAAACATGCTGGGACACGTACAGAACCACTGCAACGGACCTCAAACATACTGGGAAACCTACAGAACCACTGCAATGGACCTCAAACATACTGGGACACCTACAGAACCACTGCAACGGACCTCAAACATACTGAGAAACCTACAGAACCACTGCAACAGACCTCAAACATACTGGGACAACTACAGAACCAATGCAATGGACCTCAAACATGCTGGGACACGTACAGAACCACTGCAACGGACCTCAAACATACTGGGAAACCTACAGAACCACTGCAACGGACCTCAATGGACCTCAAACATACTGGGACACATACAGAACAACTGCAACAGACCTCAAACATACTGGGACAACTACAGAACCAATGCAATGGACCTCAAACATGCTGGGACACGTACAGAACCACTGCAACGGACCTCAAACATACTGGGACATTACAGAACCACTGCAACGGACCTCAAACGTACTGGGACATTACATAACCACTGCAACAGACCTCAAACATACTGGGACACATACAGAACCACTCCAATGGACATAGTGGGACATCTACAGAACCACTGCAACAGACCTCAAACATACTGGGACACATACAGAACCACTGCAATGGACCTCAAACATACTGGGACACATACAGAACCACTGCTATGGACCTCAAACATACTGGGACACATACAGAACCACTGCTATGGACCTCAAACATACTGGGATACATATAGGACCACTGCCATGGACCTCAAACATGCTGGGACATATGCAGAACCACTGCAACGGACCTCAAACATACTGGGACATCTACAGAACCAATGCAATGGACCTCAAACATACTGGGACATTACAGAACCACTGCAACAGACCTCAAACATACTGGGACACATACAGAACCACTGCAACGGACCTCAAACATACTGGGAAACCTACGGAACCACTGCAATGGACCTCAAACATACTGTGGCATTACATAACCACTGCAATGGACCTCAAACATACTGGGACAACTACAAAACCAATGCAATGGACCTCAAACATACTGGGACACATACAGAACCACTGCAACAGACCTCAAACATACTGGGACAACTACAGAACCAACGCAATGGACCTCAAACATACTGGGACACGTACAGAACCACTGCAACGGACCTCAAACATGCTGGGACACATACAGAACCACTGCAAATGACCTCAAACATACTGGGACATCTACAGAACCACTGCAATGGACCTCAAACATACTGGGGCATTACATAACCACTGTAACGGACCTCAAACATACTGGGACACATACAGAACCAATGCAACGAGTCCTCAAACATACTGAGACACATACAGAACCACTGCCATGGACCTCAAACATGCTGGGACACATACAGAACCACTGCAACGGACCTCAAATATACTGGGATATCTACAGAACCAATGCAATGGACCTCAAACATACTGGAATATTACAGAACCACTGCAACAGACCTCAAACATAGTGGGACACATACAGAACCACTGCAACGGACCTCAAACATACTGGGACATTACAGAGCCACTGCAACGGACCTCAAATATACTGGGATATCTACAGAACCAATGCAATGGACCTCAAACATACTGGAATATTACAGAACCACTGCAACAGACCTCAAACATAGTGGGACACATACAGAACCACTGCAACGGACCTCAAACATACTGGGACATTACAGAGCCACTGCAACGGACCTCAAATATACTGGGATATCTACAGAACCAATGCAATGGACCTCAAACATACTGGAATATTACAGAACCACTGCAACAGACCTCAAACATAGTGGGACACATACAGAACCACTGCAACGGACCTCAAACATACTGAGACACATACAGAACCACTGCCATGTACCTTAAACATGCTGGGATATTACAGAACCACTGCAACGGACCTCAAACATATTGAGACACATGCAGAACCACTGCCATGGACCTCAAACATACTGGGACATCTACAAAACCACTGCAACAGACCTCAAACATACTGGGACACATACAGAACCACTGCAACGGACCTCAAACATACTGGGAAATCTACAGAACCACTGCAATGGACCTTAAACATACTGGGGCATTACATAACCACTGCAATGGACCTCAAACATACTGGGACACATACAGAACCACTGCAACGGACTTCAAACATACTGGGCCACCTACAGAACCACTGCAACGGACCTCAAACATACTGGGACACATACAGAACTTCTACAAGGAGAGATTGTAATCAAGCCTACTAAAAGCATTTTTATTTAAATATTTAGGGTTACTGATGACAACTGACTGTTTATCATTTATTCTATTTTCAGATTACTTTTGTCCACATTTATGAGAAGAATAAAATCAGTCTAAACAACAACAAACTGTGATGAGGGAAAATAAAAACCCAAAGGACCTGAGGTGAGCCGCTGAGAGTTTATGGACTCAATTTGGTTTGTTTATTGGCCTTCAGCACAGAGCTGAAGCCAGGTCACGCTGGATACAGAACATCATTGGAAAAACTGACCCCAGAGCAGCAGAGAGGATGGAAAAAGAGCTTTCTGGTGATTAAAGGTTTATCTTTAGTACATCTAGAAAAATAAAATCATTTGAATAATTTATTAAGAGACAGAAACATCAATAAAATTAATAAAGTCAGGCTTTAAATTCAATAACAGATAATAAATGTGGCCTAATGTTGAGTCAGCATCATTTAAATGAGAACAGAACAGACTAGAATCAGTGGAGAACTTGATTTGCTTTATTTTCTGCTTGAAGTGAAACATATTTAGACTTTTAAGGAGTCCTGGCGATGGCATTCATACATCAATATACTGTTAGTTAAAAACGTTTCATCTTTAATCCATAAAGCTGCGTGATTTTGAAGGGAGTTAATTTCTTGGTTTCTGAAAATTTTTTAATGCTTTATTACCTGTTTCAGGTTGTATAGTACAGAAACATAAACCTTCTCATGATAATTATCGAAATCGTTTAATAGAGAATAAAAATTTTGATAATTTCTTTGTCCATGTGGTCCTGCTGCATCTAAAACAGGGACTACTGTAGATACACGGAGAAACAGTTGAGATTATTAGATGTTTTTAGGGTCAACTGAGGATAAATGTTCAGAATTTTAAGGGTTAAGTTTACAAGGATTAGAGAAGTTATTTTTATTTTGGCAGGAATTAAATGTTTTTATTCTAACAGATTTATCTTAATAAACAGATTGGATTTTTGTTTCGGTCTTCACCTCTTGGTTCCACTCCTGGTCCATACACCTTCACCCCACTAGTGTCGACAGCTGGATCCACCTGTAGATGGACTGGGAACTTTGGGACCATGTGTCCTCCATATTTGATGGTGATGGTGTACATGCCTGGGCACTGAGGGATGTAGGTGATGGAGTATGTCCCGTCACTGTTGTTCTGAACATGAACCTCTGCTTTGGATCCATTGTCTGATATGATCTCGATGGTGAGTTCAGCTTCACCGGCCTTGGAGCTGTCCACTATAAAGGATCCAGTCTCATTGACCTTTCCCCACTCCAAGCCGGGGCCGCTGGCCATCACCTTGCTGGGGTCGAACACAGACTGGACCACGGCCTTGAAGGGGGACCCGGGGACATGCTGGTCTGCAAACAGGATGTTGATGGCGTATTCTCCAGGCTCGGTGGGCAGATAGGACACAGAACAGGATCCATCACCATTGTCCTGGCATTCAATCTTGGCCTCACATGGACCTTCCACTGTCAGGCCAAGACCACCGGTTCCAGCTCCCTTAGTGTTGATGGCAAATGGAGCAGGTTTACCCACCAAACCACCCTGAAGACCAGGACCGTAGGCTTGGACCTGGAGGTCAATGTGCAGAAAGGCAACGTCTCAGGATTGGTAAATAATAACAGATCAAATGTAACATTTAAAGCTTGATCAGAATCAGAAAGAATGGACAAACATTTATTTTATCTTCAAAAACCTCTGCTAAGAAGCAGAACTGGGCTCAGAGTAACTGGGACAAGAAGAACATATCAGAAGTAAGGGTGGACTAGATGAGGTTCACTGAGGCTACGAGGTTTAGCGGGACCATTTGCTTTAAACAGTCAAGGTTTACAGAATCATCTTAACCTGGAGTTTCCTGGTTCACAAAAGCTTTTCTCTTTGTCAAAAATATTCTCCCCCATGATCTTCTCCGGTTCCTCGTAGTGGATCCCAACGTTTTCCTGGGCCTGAGAAGATGCCGAGTCCCCCCAGAGAGTTCTTGCTCTGCTCTGGGGTCTCCTCCCAGTGGGAAATGTCTGGAAAAGGAGGCTTTCTGGTCTAAAGGACCACCTAGGCTGACTACTTTTGATATGGAGAAGCAGCCGATCTACTCTGAGGATCTATCCGGTTCCAGGATCCAGGAACCAGATAGATCCAGGATGTTGTTCTTAGAGTCATGATGCATATCTCAGGATTATAGGTAAGGGTTAGAACATTGACAGACTCATAAATCAAGAACCTTCCTTTTCCCTTATCTAATTCTTCACCTAGACAGACCCAAGGAACCCATAAGTTACTTTAGACGAAACTCTAATCCATCTAGCCGTCTTCTGCTCCATCCTGACATCTGGATATTGGAACTCCTCTGTTAAGAGGAAGTGACTCACTTTTTTCCCAGTTCAAAACCATCAACTGGTTATTTGGATTCACTTTGGATTATTTGGATTACATTTTTCTCATTTAATGACAAACTCTTCTTCGTTGGTTACAATATCTTCTTGTAAATGAAACCTTCAGTATTTTGTTTCCTCATCATTTCACATTTCATGCTGAACCTCTGTCCAGCCTGGAGAAAAACATTGTCTTTGGTTGTGTTAATTTGAAAGTTCTTCGTGTTTTAGGGGGTTAAAACATGTTTTCACCTTTGAAGGATCAGGGGGCATGATGCCCTCCACCGTGAATGGACTTCCTGGGATGGGGTTCCCATCATAGCTGATGTCCATTCTGTACAATCCTTCCTCGGGTGGGATGTACTTCACCGTGTGAACCTCATTGGCTGTGCCAGACTCCAGCTTGATGGGGACTGGATGACGTGATGGAGAGGTGATCATCACATCCAATTTACCCTGACCTCCGGCTCTTCGAGTAGTGATGGAGAAGTCCTGATCCTTTCCTACATCCACCTCTTTGGTTTGCACACAAACACATCAGGAAGATCAGTTCTCCAAAGAGCAGTAGGTTGAACTACTTCATGCAGTATTTTCAGGAATTTACCAGATGGGTATTAAAGGTTTTTGCAGGAAATCATCTCTGGGACAAACTGGAAGATGCAGCACATCCACCTCCTTCATCTTCCTGTTTGTAGCAGATTGTTGTCATACTTACTGTTGTTGAGTCCCTGAACTTTAACCTTGCTGAGGTCGAGAGGGGGGGCCACGGTGATGCTGAATGGACTTTTAGGGATGGGGTCTCCTCCATGGCACACAGTGATGGACATGTTCCCCTGAGAGACACACAGACTGCAGTTATCTCAAGTTTATCAGTCAGACTAAACTCAACCCGGAGCACGCAGCGAGGAGATACCTGCTGCACCACGGTGTAGCGGACCGTGTACGAGTAGTCATGGTTGTCGATGATCTCAAAGTCTCGGACAGCTTCAGCTTTAGCCACTCCAATAAAATGAACCTCTGGTTTGGCTTTACCGGCTCCCTTCGTGTAAATGGTGAAGTGGGTGGGCTTTCCAACCTCAACACCTGCCCAGGTCAGAAAACATGGAGTATCACTGACTGGGAGATCTAGGTCTTCCCGCCTGCTGCTTTCCATTTCTTTGACAGTTTTTCACTGTGCAGTTATCTGGGCTAATGTCTCCTTTAAACCCTCATATTTGATGTTTTAGCTCTGCTTTACCTCCAGTGTTCTGTGTGGTCCATATGAAACAGACTCACCAGTCCTGTTGAGTCCAGGTCCTTCAGCTCTGACTTTAGCTGCATCGTGGGAAGGATCCACCTTTATTCTGAAAGGGCTGATGGGGATTTCCTGTTTTCAACATTCATTTGAAAGGTTCGATTGGTTTAACCTTCAACACAACACGTATTCAGTGGTGATTTATGTGTCGGTGCCCTCACCTGATCAGCAAACAACACCATGATGGTGTATTGACCCGAACCCGGAGGCATGTACTTCACTGTGAACGTGTCATTGTCATTCTTGATGATGTCAAAGTCAATGTCCGCCTCCGCTGGTCCGACCACACCAGGAGCACACTTGATCCCGATGCTGACGTCGCCTGACAGGTAAAGAGAGATTGTTTGTGGGTTCAGGTCATCAAACCATCGTGTCTAAGATCAGTGGTTCTACTCTCGGGTAAAACTGAATTTCATATTGTTAAATATGTTTTGTCTATAGAAAATGTGCATGATGCAAAAATAAGATGGAAGAAGAAAATGCAGATTACACTTAAAAATAAGATTCTCTGAAATCAGACACTTTAATTGGCAAAGATTTGAAACATCTAAATGTTTTCCTTCACACATCTTGGATCAATCAGGGGAGAAGAAATTTCCTGGAAAATCTGCTTTCCCTTGATAACATTTCCAGATAATGCAGTCAGACAACATAATGTCCTGCACATGTTGAAGTCAGGAGGTGAAAGCTGGAGAAAGGACCAGACCTGGGTGGGATTTTGGATGACGTCTCACCTTGTCCAGCCTCACTGCAGTCTACAGTGAAGTATGTTGGCTCATTGGCCTTCAGGCCAGTCTTCTCCACACCTGGACCGTAAACCTTCACGTTCTCTGGATGGCTGCCCTCTCCAATTATCACCTAATCATCAACATGCCGACAATCATTTGGACTAGAAACTTTAAAACATTTAACACAGACCAAAGGGGAGACATTCCTGTTTGACTTGAGGCAAACTGGAGCTTCAGAAATGCTCCAAGTTCCAAACAACAAACAAAATTGGTTATTTATTGATTTTGTACCCTGAAGGGGCTGTTGGGAACATTGACTTCACCCCAGGTGATGATGACTGTGTGCTTGATGGGTTTGGTGGGAATGTAGACACAGAAGTAGGTGCAGTCTCCATTATCTGTAATCTGGATGTCAATAGGGAAACCGTCTGCATCCTGGTGAGATACCCACAGATTGACTTACTCTCCACTACAGCGAGGAAAGAAAGGGTATCATGTTCAGTGAAACTTAAAGAACCCTTCAGTTCTCACCTGAGCGTAGAGCCTCAGCTCTCCTCTTCCAGCTACACTGCTGTCGATGGTAAAGTCAGCTGGTTTGTTGACGATGCAACCCAGAGGCTCCAGACCAGGGCCATAACATTTCACCTGAAGAGCAGAAAGAAAGCTTAGCTACACCACATGTTTTACAGTCAAAATCCTGAGAAACCATGGAACCCAGTCAGGTTTTGCTCAGACCTTCTCAGGAAACACATCAATGGCTGCAGGGAGGATGTGAGCCATGAAGGGACTGTCCTTGATGTCCTCATCATCACATATGATGTGGACAGCATAGTCGCCTGGTTCAGTGGGCCAGTATCGGACATCACAGGATCCATCGCCTTTATCATCACACTCGATTTTAGCCTGAGAGGGGCCCTCGATGGAGAAACCTGCGCACAAATCATGACAAGAGGAAGTGAGGGTTGTTTTAAGCAAGGTGGCCTCATAGATTTCAGTTACCACTCTATGCTGATGACACTATGCTGTATAGTTCTGTTAGGAATACAAAGTTAATTCATTTTAATGAAATAATGAACTCTTCAATTATTTGTTAAATTATTTGTGACCAGAATTAGACAATTTTTAATTTTTCTAGCTGAATGAATCTTGACAGATACTTCAGTAAATGGTGTGCTCCTGACAGAAATAATTTCTTTCAGCTTAGATCAGATAATTATTGTGATTGTCAGTATTCTCTCACACAGGATGAAGACATAAAACATAGCCAGAACATTGATGGAGTTGCAGGGTCCTGAGGAGGTCTTCAGAGTAAATGAAGAATACAGTAGGTGTTAGAGAAATAGACCACAGAGGGTTTGGAGCATGCACAGTAGGCAGGTTGTGGTGGTTTGTAATGAGCATGAAATCTTTTGGTGTTTTTAGCCAGACAGATGTTGGTATGAATAAGCTTCCTTATGTTTAACTGGAACTGGACTGAATTTGACAATAACGTACCAAGAGTTCCCACTTCTGTGCCGATGGCCTCCACCACAAAGTCTGCGCTCTTCCCCACCATACCAGTCTCCAGACCTGGACCCAAGGCCCTGACCTTCTGAGGTCCTGCCTCCTCACTGACATGTACCTCAAATGGGCTGAAAACACACAAACATATGAAGCAATGTCAGGTATAAATCAGTGGACCATTAGATGCCACTCTATGGAGGACCTCAAGGTGCCATACTGGGACCTTAACAGTTCTGCTTTTATCAGGAGGTCTGTTATTAGATGGTGAATATGTTGAAAAAGAAAGCAGCAGCGGTCACAAGTTATGAGAACAATATAAAGTTTATAATTCCCACCTGCGGGGGATGCTGTGTCCTCCCCATGTAATGGTTATGATGTACTTTCCTGTCGTGATGGGGTAATAATTGCATTCATAAATGTCATTTTCCATCTCAAGCACCTTCACTGGTTCTTCTAGGCCCTCTGAGGAAAAATTAAATATAACTCAATCAGTGTGACTCACTCATATAAAGCTGCATCAGTACAAGAAAGATAATTTACAGACAGTTCTGCTAATTGATTCATGGTGATTAAATCTAAATGAAGTTTAATTAATTATAGTTTTCCTTATATTCATAATTTAATACAACAAAAACCTAAAATATCTTAATTAAAAGTATTTCTAGCTGCAGCAGACCAGTTAATTAGTTTATTCACCCAGAAACTGATCAACAATTAAATGTTTTTATCTCTCTGTTAAACCACCACAAACATCTGTGTGCAGAATGTTCATAATTAAAATATGGCAAAACTAAACAAACAACCAGCTTTTAATTATTAATAATAACTCTAACATTATTAAGTGTCATTTGCTCTCATTTTAAACGGATGTGATTTTGTTTTCAGCTCATGGTGTCTTACTCGGCCCCTTCACTGTGACTTTCAGCTCTCCGCTGCCGGCTCCTTTAGTGTACACTTTGAAATCGGCCACTTCCTTCACTCTCAGGCCCTTCTGCTGCAGACCTCGGCCTGATGCTCTGCAGGAGTTTGGGTTACAGGCTGTCAGAACCACAGGGAAACAGGTTAGGGTACTGGTTAGACTGGGCCAACAACAATAAGCACACTTTCCATCCAGTTAACTGTTTGCATTCAATATAACATTTCATCTAAGCCATTTTGAGCTGCAGGAGCTTCAGTTAGTCAGCTGCTGAAAGAAGCAGCAGTTTAATGAAGCTGAAACAGAAAGAACAACATTGAGACCAAAAGGTTTGGATCTCCAGGTTCTGGAAACATTTCATCTGATCCAAAATGTTAAAAATCACAGATCCCAGCATGATGCATTTAGGTCATAAAGCTTGACAATGAGAGTTAGCTGCAGAAGGAAGGACTAGCGATGCAAAGGTCAGGAGAAAAATCAGCCGCTTGATGAAGATGATCATGGTGTATGAAGATTCTCCAAAGAAATGTGGTTTTCTTCTGCTTTCAATTAGAAGGTGTTGAAATGACAGAGATGATCCAATAAACAGAACCATTTGTCATGTTTTTTATTGAACTAATTTAAACTGTGTGGCTGAGCTAAGGTTTACCTTTAGTTCAGGATGATGTCCCACGTTCCTGCTCAGAGCAGCTTAAGGTAGGATCTAGATCTTTCAGATGTCTGATACCCTGAGAAACAGTAAAACTGCTGTCGTCTCCAGATGTTGAGACGAATCCCAATCTAAGCTCCTCTGGATCATGCTAGTTCCACATAACCAGGTCCAGTGTACCATTTAACCATTAACCTGATTCTATATTAGCAAATAGCTAATATACAGATTTGGTTGCATACTGTATTTTGCCTGCATAATGCTGCATTTCATAACAACAATAGAGTTCTATGGTCTAAAAAACTAAGCAAACCACTGATCTGAACCAGAGGTGTCCAAAGTATTGCCCTGTGGCCATTTGCAGCCCCTGGAGGAATTTTGTGTGGCCCCCCCATCTGTTTGCACAGGTGGCTGATGCAGAACTGTCACGGAGCGACATTTCTGGACTCTGTTTGTGGCTTTGTGTTTGTTTACCTTTTGCTTAGATTTTTCTATTTTGGTTTTTGTATCATGTTTTTCTTTTCTCCCTCTTCTGCCTCCTAGTGTTTACTTCTTA
Source organism: Girardinichthys multiradiatus (assembly GCF_021462225.1). Classification (NCBI taxonomy): domain Eukaryota; kingdom Metazoa; phylum Chordata; class Actinopteri; order Cyprinodontiformes; family Goodeidae; genus Girardinichthys; species Girardinichthys multiradiatus. The sequence continues at coordinate 30,259,401 of NC_061809.1, forward strand.
AGTTATTTTATGGTTGTTTTTCTTATTACTTTGTATGGTTTATTATTATTATTATTGTAATTATTATAGTTCTTGATCTTCCCTGAATTCTCTAGTTTTATTTCTCTTTAGTATATTTGTGGTTAATTGTGTTTTATTTGTTCCTTTGCACTCTTCTTGTTTACTAGTTTATTTTCTGTTTCCTTTCCAGTTAATTCAGTCAGTGTGGTTAGGTTTCTTTACTTTTATATTCAGGTTTTCTTTATGGGTTCTATGTTTGTTCTCAGGTTGTTATTGTTGTTCCTATGTTTCCTCTAGTTTCTCTGTTTACTTTAGTCATGATTATTCTAGTTTTCTTATTCCCCATTTGATTATTTATCTTTGTCTATAGGTTTACTTGGTCTGTGTTTCTGTTTATTAGTTACTTTGCCCATCCTCAGCCTTTGTAATTGTTTCACCTGTTCCCTGTTTTCTCTGATTACCTGCCCTTTGTTATCCCTCAGTATATTAGTTGGTTTTGTGTCATTGTTTGTTCCATGTTCCTTGTGTTTGTCACACCTCGTTCTCATCCATGATTATGCTTTGTTTTTTGCCATGTCTTGCCTTGGGAAACCTGCAGTGACTTTGCTACGTTTTTGACCTTGTTAAATAAATCTTTGAATTACAAAGATGATCCTGCCGAGCTCTTGTCTGCACTTTGGTCCGATCCAAAACCACATCGTGACAAGAACGAGACATTTTTAATTAGGTCATTATGACCGTCCAAATAAAATATTAGGTACCACATCCAGAGGTTTTAATAACCCCAACCCTAACTTGGCTAAAAACAACTGACTCAAATCATGTTCTTATTGCTGAGAATTGACTAAATCTTTATTCAGATTTTTATAGTTGAGCCCAAACTGTATGCCTTTCTTTTAATAAGGCAAAACCATTTCTAACTTTATTATTTTTTGCCTGCCAGTACTTTTGACTTTGGCCCACGTGTCAAAAGCTTTGGACACCCCTGATCTGAACAATGACGCAGGTTTAACTAATCAAATGATCTTTGTATGGACGCTTTGAGATTATGTCCAGAATCGAAATAATTTCTGACCCATTTCCTGCAGAATTAGAAAAGAAATGAATTATGTTAAAAGATAAACAAGCCATTCACCCATAGGGGACTCCACACAACCACAATCACTCTGTTTCTGTAGAAAAAAAAGGTAGAGCTCGGGACCAAGCAGTGCCGGCACATGCTGTGAAAGCTGTGAGGAACCGTTCCACTGGGCCGAGGTGGAGAGGTTCTGAGCTCAGACTGAAAGGACCAGACGAGCGCAGGCAGAATCCATTCATACCCCCATCATCCCGGGCCTGTACTAACTTGGTCGCCTGGGTTTTGGTGGTGTTGGTGGGGGGGCTCTCCTGGTCTTTTCTGAGGGTGGGGAACGTATGGACTGTGGTACAATCTGGACCAGAGAGTCAGGAGGAGGCGCGCTCTGTGAAACTGAACGAGGGAACAACAGTCAGAATAAGGACATAAGCCACCAAAACTTTAGAGGGCAGCACTACCAAACAGGCAGGCACACGTGGTATTTGATGTGGTATATATGTGTTTGAACCACTATATGACCCATGTGTTAGACCCCCGGGGGTTCTTGTTGGTGCTAGTTGTGTTAGCATTCAGATAATCTTAGTCCTACTTCCTGTTAATTTCAACCTGAATTAGTCACTAAATCCTTGGATCAATGGCAGACCCAAAACAAAATCTCAACAAGGCCAAGAAAGAAAGTCCAGGAAAAACACCTAAATACATCCATGCAAGTCACGAAGAGTCAAACTCTAACCTTTAAACTATGAGGTAAACCTTTAAGGCAGACAGCAAGATCCAGGTCAAGAGGTACAACAGGTCAAATCTCATTTTGACTAAGATAAAAAAAAGTATTGAAACCAAAGATGGAAGCATGGAGCTGAGCAAGGAGCGGGGGATGGAGCTGGGGATGGAGCTGGGGATGGAGCTGAGGATGGAGCTGGGGATGGAACTGGGGATGGAACTGGGGATGAAGCTGGGGATGGAGCTGGGGATGGAGCTGGGGATGGAGCTGGGGATGGAGCTGGGGATGGAGCTGAGGATGGAACTGGGGATGGAGCTGGGGATGGAACTGGGGATGGAGCTGGGCATGGAGCTGGGGATGGAGCTGAGGATGGAGCTGGGGATGGAACTGGGGATGGAACTGGGGATGAAGCTGGGGATGGAGCTGGGGATGGAGCTGAGGATGGAGCTGGGGATGGAACTGGGGATGGAACTGGGGATGGAGCTGGGGATGGAGCTGGGGATGGAGCTGGGGATGGAGCTGGGGATGGAGCTGAGGATGGAACTGGGGATGGAGCTGGGCATGGAACTGGGGATGGAGCTGGGCATGGAGCTGGGGATGGAGCTGGGGATGGAGCTGGGGATGGAACTGGGGATGGAACTGGGGATGAAGCTGGGGATGGAGCTGGGGATGGAGCTGAGGATGGAGCTGGGGATGGAACTGGGGATGGAACTGGGGATGAAGCTGGGGATGGAGCTGGGGATGGAGCTGGGGATGGAGCTGAGGATGGAGCTGGGGATGGAACTGGGGATGGAGCTGGGCATGGAGCTGGGGATAATGGTGGGCATGGAGCTGGGGATGATGCTGGGGATGGAACTGGGGATGGCTAGATGAAGTAGAGCCTTGTTCTAGTCTGTGGTGGTGAAAAAAAGAGTTACACCAAAAAGAAAAGTTCTGATACACTGCTCCATCTGTGTTCCAACCCTCACCCATGGTCATGAGATTTGGATCAGGACCAAAGGGACCAGATCGTGAATAGAAGCAGCTGAAATGTGTTTTCTCTGCGGACTCTTCCTTAGAACTCAGGTAAGGAGCTCCATCATGCAGTGGAAAATTGTAGAACTGGTGCTCCTCCACATCTAAATGACTCAGCTGAGGTAATTCGTCTGATTAGGAGGCCTCCTGGATGCTTCCCTTTTGAGGTTTTCCAGGTATGTTCTGCTTGGAGAAGACCCTGTATAATGCTCAGAACATACTGGAAGAGCCATATTTTTCTTCTTCTGATCAGGCAATGCGATGAGATTCTCCAGAATGACCGGAAAGTTTCACTGAGAAACAAAAAGTTTCCCTCCTGCACCTGCAACTTCGGACGACTACGGACAACTGGAAAACGATGGATGGAACTCAAGAATAAGAGATCTAAAACCCTAAATCAAGTTTCTGTAAAGAAATAAAGTCAGGCTTATTAATGTCAAGCCCTTGGTTTTGTGCTACCTAAGTCAGCCAATGTAGCTATTCTCCAAGTCATGTCATGTATTTCAGAGGAGGTCAACATCCAAGAAGGGGAGAGCAAATTCAAGCTTTAAATCAAGGTCCAAGTGAAGCAACATCTCTAGGGTCATGTTCAATTTACTAAACTATTACAGACCAAACACCCCAACTGGCAGAACAAAGTTTCAAAGCCAAAATTCCTGATCAAAAATATCTATACTGGAGCTCATCAAAACAGAAATAAAATACATTAAGAAGATAAAGTCATGTTTCTAAGAAAAATGTGTGAAACCCACCTTCAGAGATGCTGACAGTGAAAGGACTTCTGGGAATCTGCTGCCCAGCAAAAGTCACATAGATAGTATGAGGGCCTTCCAGGACAGGCACATAGGTGCACCGGAATATACTGTCACCTCTGTTCTCCAAAACAATCTCCACTGTGTCCCTCCGGCTGTTTGAGTCCACAATGATGACGCCTACATCCCCAGCACCCGCCCCTGGTGGACAGAGAAAGAACAAGAGGAAGAAAGAATGTGGTTGTTTCTGAAACAGCACCAGAGAAAATGAGACAGGAAACATCTTTATGTTCTCCACATTCATCTCAAAATATCTGCTTGAAGAAGTTACCTGCAGTATAAATGTCAAAGTATGTGGGTTTATTGGCCACGTTTCCCATTGGCTGCAGTCCTGGCCCACGGGCCTGAACCCTGGTGGGGTCCCCCATGGCCTTGGAAACGTTTACCATGAAGGGGCTTCTGTCTATGTCCTGCCCAGCAAACAGCACCTTGACCTAGGAGGAGGAGATCAGGAGGCCTTTAGGCCTGTCCATCTGCAGCAGCAAAACATCTCTAGAAAATACTGTAGCTACACCTGGAAAGTGGCGGGTTGGAAAACCTTAGAAACACTTAGTGGAAATGGTTGTTCTAGTTTGATCAACGTTAGTTTGTGAATTTGAGGAACTTTTATCCAGGAGCTAAAGTCTTCTTTCAGGATGTAGTTGAACTTTGTTGTGTATTAGTTTAAGATTATGAAACGTTATATTCTCTGACTGGTTTTCAGGAGCAAAAATCTTTAGCAACTACTTTTTTTTACTCAAGCCTTTGAATTTAAAAGCAACATAAACAGCTAAAAACCAGATGCCACCAAGACCTTTACCATAAAATCCCATCTGGGAACGTGTGCATTGTTTCATTAAAAGCATAAACCAGATAGCATCCTGTCTTTTAGCTGCACTATAAAGTTTCCTTCACCTTATGAAGACCCTCCACTTTGGGCAGGTAAACCACAGAATAGGTTCGGTTCTTGTCATTGTTGGGAATCACTCGGGCCTGACAGAACCAGAGATAAATAAATATGAATTCTAGAGACGGGTAACTTTAACTTCTTTCTGATTGTGGGGTTCTACAAACCTCCTCGGTGTGTCCCTCTGGATCCTCCACATAGACCAGGACCTCCCCCATTCCAGCCTCCACTGTCTCCACCAGAAACTCTGCTGGTTTCAGAACCATGTTACCTCGAGCTTCAACACCTGACAGAAAACCACACAACATGTATGAGACAAGAATAGTATGCATGTTACACCACTCAGTATCCCCAGAGACATGGACTCCTTGGTCTGAAAACCCTTAGCTAGTTCCCAGTAGTGAGAAGATGGACATGATGGATCCTTGGGTTAGCTTGTGTCAAAATGAATATGAAGAGAAACTCAACAGGAATTAAAGTAACATCTTAAGGTCCAACACACTGAAAACAGCCGGACCCTTAATGACAATCTCCTCAATCATGAGGGAAGGAAGTTCATTTTGCCAAAGGGTCACATGTTGAGATTGGATCATTAGATGAACTCAGTTGTTCCAAACCTCTGATTTTACACAGTTGCTGATAACAGCAGTCATTACAACTGTACTACAACATGTGACATCCCCTACAGTCAACACGAAACCTGACATGATACTGATCTTTTAGAAGAACATGGACAATCAGCAGGTTCCTGTTTAGTTTGATGATGACACTTCAAGCTGTGGTCCCTGAGAAGAACTGGATGTTCCCCACAGACACAAATACTTCCATAACTCTCTGTGACCTTCAGCATGAGGGGCCCCAACATCTGCATGAGGTGTGGCATCTACTGCAGGGAGACTCCATCTATCAAGCTCAATTATTAACATGCAAATCAGAATTCATGATAACTGGAAATAATAACCAGGAAAATACTGCCCAGCACCCTGAAGCTATGTTGGATCGTTTTTAAATTAACACTTCATATAAGACGTCCCCAATCTTCTTCAGGACTAGAAAGCACATGGGAAGCTTCAACATCTGCACACACAAACATTCCCATCAGATAAATCAGAGCCGTTACTGAAACTACAACATGCATCATCTGGTAATTAAGATACAGAAACCTATTATTCATTTTTAACGACTGCGATGAAAGACAGAAAGACAGATATTTTCCTGATTATTTGTGCTGTATTTAAAGCTGAGTGGATCTCCATGTATGAGTCCAGGTTAAACATGGCTTGATGCTGGAAGCTCACTGAGATAAACACAAACAAGGGAATTTCTTTGGATTCCTGGCCTCGCTCCCATTTATGCCTCTTGTTTTTTTTTATCTGTGCTGCTCCTAAAATAATATAGATGGTAAATACTCGTACTCGTCGTCCTCCACTTATCTGGGACCGGGTCGCAGGGGCAGCAGACTCAGCAGAGACACCCAGACGTCCCTCTCCCCAGACACCTCCTCCAGCTCCTCCGGGGGGAGCCCAAGGCGTTCCCAAGCCAGCCGAGAGACATAGTCCCTCCAGCGTGTCCTGGGCCGTCCCCTGGGCCTCCTTCCGGTGGGACGTGCCTGGAACACCTCCCGAGGAAGGCGACCACGAGGCATCCGGTATAGATGCCCGAGCCACCTCAACTGGCTCCTCTCGATGTGGAGGAGCAGCGGCTCTACTCCGGGCCCCTCCAGGATGGCCGAGCTCCTCACCCTATCTCTAAGGGAGTGCCCCGCCACCCTACGAAGGAAGCTCATTTCAGCCACTTGTATCCGAGATCTCGTTCTTTCAGTCATGACCCAAAGTTCATGGCCATAGGTGAGGGTAGGAACGTAGACCAACCAGTAAATCGAGAGCTTCGCTTTTCGGCTCAGCTCTCTCTTCACCACAACGGACCGGCACAGCGCCCCCATTACTGCGGCAGCCGCACCGATCCGTCAGTCGATCTCCCGCTCCATTTTTCCCTCACTCGTGAACAAGACCCCAAGATACTTGAACTCCTCCACTTGAGGCAGGAACTCCCCTCCAACCTGAAGAGGACAAGCCACCCTTTTCCGGTCGAGTACCATGGCCTCGGACTTGGAGGAGCTGATCCTCATCCCAGCCGCTTCACACTCGGCTGCGAACCGCCACAGCGCATGCTGTAGGTCTTGGCTAGATGGGGCCAGCAGGACCACATCATCTGCAAAAAGAAGAGACAAAATCCACTGGTCCCCAAACCAGACCCCCTCTGGCCCTTGGCTGTGTCTAGAAATCCTGTCCATAAAATATATGAACAGGACCGGTGACAAAGGGCAGCCCTGCCAGAGTACAACATGCACCGGGAACAGGTCCGACTTAGTGCCAGCAATGCGGACCAAACTCCTGCTCCGCTTGTACAGAGACCGGATGGCCCCTAATAAAAGGCCCCCGATTCCAAACTCCTGGAGCACCCCCCACAGGGCATCATGAGGGACACAGTCGAATGCTTTCTCCAGGTCCACAAAACACATGTGGACCGGTTGGGCAAACTCCCATGAACCCTCGAGTACCCTGTAGAGGGTATAGAGCTGGTCCAGTGTTCCACGGCCGGGACGAAAACCACACTGCTCCTCCTGAAGCCGGGGTTCGACTATTGGCCGGACTCTCCTCTCCAATACCCTGGTGTAGGCCTTACCAGGGAGGCTGAGAAGTGTGATCCCCCTGTAGTTGGAACACACCCTCCGGTCACCCTTCTTATGAAGGGGGACCACCACCCCAGTCTGCCAGTCCAGAGGCACTGTCCCCGACCGCCACGCAATGTTGAAGAGGCGTGTCAACCATGACAGCCCCAAAACATCCAGAGACTTGAGGTACTCAGGGCGGATCTCATCCACCCCCAAAGCCCTGCCACCGCGGAGCTTTTTAACCACCTCGGTGACTTCAGCCTGGTTGATGAAAGAGTCCAACCCTGAGTCCCCAGCCTCTGTTTCCACCAGGGAATGCGTGATGGCAGGATTGCGGAGATCCTCGAAGTATTCCTTCCACCGCCCGATAATGTCCTCAGTCGAGGTCAGCAGCCTCCCACCCCCACTATAAACAGTGTTGGCGAAGCACTGCTTCCCCCTCCTGAGGCGCCGAACGGTTTGCCAGAATCGCTTCGAGGCCAACCGGTAGTCCTTCTCCATGGCCTCACCGAACTCCTCCCAGGCCCGAGTTTTTGCCTCTGCAACAACCCGGCTGCAGCACACTTGGCCTCACGGTACCCGTCAGCCGCCTCAGGAGTCCCGCAAGCCAACCACAGCCAATAGGACTCCTCTTGCAGCTTGACAGCGTCCCTTACTGCCGGTGTCCACCACCGGGTTCTGGGATTGCCGCCACGACAGGCACCGCAGACCTTACGGCCACAGCTAAGGGCAGCAGCATCGACAATAGATACTGAGAACACGGTCCACTCGGACTCTATGTCTCCAACATCCCCCGGAATCTGGTCAAAGCTCTCCCGGAGGTGGGAGTTGAATCCATCCCTGGCCAAGGGCTCCGCCAGACGTTCCCAGCAGACCCTCACTATGCGCTTGGGCCTGCCAAGTCTGTCCGGCTTTCTCCTCCTCCAGCGGATCCAACTCACCACCAGGTGGTGATCAGTGGACAGCTCAGATGGTAAATATTTCCCTTCAATTGGAACATTTTCCACAGAACCTGAAGACCTCAGAGATCCAACATGTTTTATAGAAATCAATTAGAAGTCCTCACTGATCCATATCCAAGACCAAAGAAAAAGCAGCTTATGGTCAAGTTGACCACTTTATAATAAAAATGATCTCTGCGGGGTTTCGCTGTCAGGCTTTAGACCACAGCACTGAGACTGCATCGGGCCATGTTCATTTAACATCTGGCTCAGCTTCTAGAGGACGACAACATCTCCTACCATCTAAATGCTGATGACATACAGCTTTTTATCTCCATGTCACTGTGTGACAGTGGGTCAGGTTGTGGAATTTACTTTGGTTCTGGTTAGTTTTCCTCACCTGGACCATAAGCTTTAGCCCTCTTTGGATGCAGCGTCTTCGCCCGCAGTGGTGCTCCGGGCTTCAGCTTGGCTTTGGGGAACTGGGACAGGTAGGTCATGACAGAGTGCTCATCCACATTTGGGTCAACAATCTCCTCTGGAGCAATCACCTGGACAAAACACACGGAGAACATGTCAGGTTCAAAATCAATGGATGGATGGAGTCACTGAGGAAAATCCTTCCAACCAGAGAGACCAGCTGCAGAGCATCCTGAGCTGCAGCAGCCACACACTGCTGAAGATCAGCTAAGGATGCTGAAGATTTTAATGGTCTGTGTTCATCACTAACGGAAATATTGTTTAGAAACAAACTGGGTTTAAAACCATGGGTCTAAAATGTAGGAATGACTGGATTTAATTCCAGGAAATATACCTGTATTGGTCCTGTAAATATTCCCACAATGCTCAAACATCTTGATTGACAGCTGCTGCAGGACATTAATTCTGCTGTTTTATTTCAGGAAAATAATATTAGTCACATATTAGCAGGAGGAGCTAATCGTTACCTGCGGGACTCCCAGCCAATCGTCGGCATGCTGCATGGCCTCCCGGGCATTCTCCACCGGCTGACTGGGATCCCAGGTTTCCCAGTCTGGACACAGACCTGAAGCCAGCACACAGACAGAAGAAAACAGTTTTGGTTTTGAAGATCCACATCTAATCACACAGGTCAGATCAGTCAGATGAAGATCAGTTCTGCTGGTGAAGGCTACTGTGTGTTTGTGTGTTACTGTGAGGACCATATTCTGTTCCAGTAAAGAGGGAACGTTATGAAACGAGGTCAAGTTTGTCCAGCTTCCACATGAACAGTCCCTGCACAATAGTCCCTATTTACACCCCTGAACATTTTCAGATTTTGTCAAATGAATGCAACATTTTCTTTTTTACCGTTTCCTGTCCGGCAGAGCAGCTCAGAACTGTTGTCTGAGTGCCAAGAAGAAGCACAATTCAATTCAATTCAGTTTATTTATATAGCTCCAATTCACAACACGTCATCTCAAGGCACTTTACAAAAGTCAGGTTCATACATTCCAATTAATCGTAACTATTGAACAGTTCAGTCAGATTCAGTTATTTATTCAAATTGGATAAAAAGTTTTTCTATCTAAGGAAACCCAGCAGATTGCATCCAGTCAGTGACTTGCAGCATTCACTCCTCCTGGATGAGCATGTAGAGACAGTGGACAGTCACTGGTGTTGACTTTGCAGCAATCCCTCATACTGAGCATGCATGTAGCGACAGTGGAGAGGAAAAACTCCCTTTTAACAGGAAGAAACCTCCAGCAGAACCAGGCTCAGTGTGAGCGGCCATCTGCCACGACCGACTGGAGGTTTGAGAGAACAGAGCAGAGACACAAAGAGAACAAAGAAGCTCTGATCCAGGAGTACTTTCTATGGGAAGGAAAAGTAAATGTTAGTGGATGTAGCTCCTTTAGTCGTTTCATCTAGAAAGAAAGAACAGATAAACTCTGATCCAGTTTTCAAGGTTAGAGTCTGAAAGAGAGCACGCTTAAAGCTCTGCTTGATATTTATAAAAGAAACTTTATTAGAAATTGCTTTCGGATTACTTAAATTGTTACCGACAAGGAGACAGAAACAAAAAGGAAAAAAAAAGAAGCAAGAAAGAAAGAAGTGGGGCAAAAAGGAAAAAGGGAGAGAAAGAGAAAATAATATAGAGAGAAAGAAGAATGAAGAGAATACAAGATACTAGAAGACTGCATCTAGACCTGCAGAAACATATATAACGACAGCAACGTTACTGAAAGTGCACGGTACTTATGAATGCAAGATGTATTTAGTGGTAACTGCAGCTCAATATAGAACATCTGTGTATCTGTTAACACCTGAATCTAAACACCTGTGGGTTTGAGTGTGAGTGCACTCAGTGTATACAAGGTTTCTCCATAAAAATATGCAATAGTGAGTGTGAGGAGCCAGAGACCGGCCCCCCTAGCCAAGACAGACACTGAGGAGTTCTGAGCACAGTGCAGAAGCCCCAAGGAGCTGCAGCGATGAGCCCACTGGCCCCGCCAGCAGCCGTCTACGCCGGAGCAAATCCAGCCCTGGACCCAGAGGCCCGAGACCCTGGGACATTTCACTCCCCAAGCAGAGGCCCGACAGAGCCAGGAGGCCTGGGCAAGCAGTCACTGGGAGTGAGCCAGCACACACCAAATTACCCAGCCCCAGATACTGAGAACCCTTAATAAACCAGCAGGCAGACACCAGCCACTGGCAGGGAGTGTGGCGGGGAGGGAATAGGCGCCACATTTAATGGGGGGGGTCTAAGCTGATCTAGAAGAGGGAACAGCCCTGAATCCCCCACCACCCATTAACCCCCACAGATGAGCTCCACTCCCAAAAGGCAGATGAAGACGCATCCTTACAGCGCTAGCTCCACACACTGCCCTGCGACACTTTTCTGCTTTTAAGTAAAAACTGTAGAAAACCACAAATCATTCCAGCTCACAGTCATGTGCTACTTTGCATCCTGATAAATGCATTAAAGTTTGTGGTTTTAATGCTTTAAATCAAACCCAACATCTTTTAAGCCAGTGTCAGTCCTCATCATTAACCCAGTCAGTTTATCATGATGATTTAGATGTCCTACCAGGGGCACAGTTGTCCACCAGTGCTCCCAGTGCTTTTCCATCCCTCCAGTCTCGGTGGAAGTTGGTGATGGGCAGCTGGGGCACCTTGTTCTGGATCCAGCCCAGCAGCCGCTGCTTGGGGGTCAGCTTCTTGGCGTCCTCATCGCCCTCGTCCTCCCACATGGGCATGGAGATGGAGTAGTGCAGGATCAGGGTCCAGATCAGACCCAAGATGAGCTTCAGGTTCCCATCCACGATGGCCTTGGAGTCTGGAGGACAGAAAAGAAGTCAGTCTGGAGGGACGTCCACTTTAAAAACCTTTCATCCAATATTTTGTTATTTTAGACATAAAATCTAAAACTCATACCAAAACAGTTTTCTAGTGGAAAGACCTTAGAAATCCATTTTTGCAGATAAAGCAGATTATAAGACCCTCAGTCAGTGACTAAAGAGCATTTTATGGTCTGAATGATGCACAGAACATATTTATTTCCTGTTGGGTCAACGTTCTGCCCCTGAGATAGTTCCTCCTAAAATTTTCAGTTTACATAACTTGGACCTGTTTCAGACTTTCGGTGTTGGTACTGTTAGACGGCACAGCGGGTTCTTATAGTTCTAGAGCATGGACTGTGGATAATGGACCAAGTTAAAGAACTCTGAACATAAATACCCATCATCAAACATGTTAAACTACAGGAAAATGAAAAGTTTGATCCATCCATCCATCCATCCAGTTATGAGGCAACAGGTCCAGCAGGGGCATCCTTCTATCTAGAGTCTATAGCTCCTCCCAGACTGTCTAGGATCATCTCCATCAGATGAAACTCCTCAGCTGACTCCTTTTGACGAGGAGAACCTGCAGCTCTATTCTAACCTCCTCTTGATTGATGAAGCTCCTCTCCTGATCTCTAAGGCAGAACCCAGCCACCATACAGAGGAAGCTCTTTTAGGCTTGCAACCAGGATCTGGTTCTTTCAGTCATGATCCATATCAGGACCATAGGTGAGGGATGAAATGCAGATGGATCAATAGATCAAGATTCGACTTTCAGCTTCTTCACCACCACAGACCACAGCAAAGTCCTCGCTACTGCAGATGAAGGTCTAATTCATCTATCCATCTCCTGCCAAATACCAGGAGCAGACCTGGAGAAGTCCAAGCTGCACTGGGAACAAGATGGACTTTGTGCCGAGGAGTCAGTCCAGCTTGTTTTAGCTTCTCCTGCTGGATGTACAGAATCTGCTGCCAGTTTTCAGTGTTGAGGGAGTTTTTATCCAGTCATGGACAGCAGAGTGAAGCTGGATGAGGAAGAACGTGAAAAAGTTCATAAGTGTTGGAACAGTTCCTGATTGTTTTCAGGGAAACATCTGTGTGGAGAGATCTTTCCTGTAACATCAGTGACCTAGTTTCTGCTTCTGATGAGCTGAGCTACAATAAAATTTTATTTTCCAGACATCAGAACATTTTTATTTTTTTTGTCATTGTGCAGAAATGTTTTATCCATCAGCAGCAGTGAGCAGATCTGCAGCAGGATGATGTCATGCCTGAGCCAAGGAATGAGGTAATTTTAAATAGGAAACACACACACACACACACACACACACACACACACACACACACACACACACTGGAGGGAGGACATCGGCAGCTGACAGAAAACCATCGTTTTGTTTCCCTGCAGCAATGTCACCGAACATTCACAGCGTGAGCTTCTGTCGGCTTTAAACTCAAAGGAAAACTCTGCAAAATTCGGTTACAGCCTAAAACAAGTAAAGTCACTGTGAACTCTTAAAAACAATAACTGATTTTAAATTAGTTGCTGTGATCCCCAAGGCATGTCTCAGCCACTTTTGCTTGAGGGAAATGAAACGATCACATTACATAACATATGTAAAATCACACCTTACTCAATAGAAGCAAATAGCTGCAACAGAATGTATATTTATTTTACAGACACAGGCTTCATCGTTTACTGCTGTCTATGGCAGAGGACTTAGGAAAATTAACTCTGGTTATAATTACAACCTGATGTATACAACAATAAAACACCACCATTAGGTTGTTTACAAGTGGAAACTCTCTGGAACATATCTAAAACCACTCCAAATTCTGTGAAAGTATGTATTTTCAATGATTTTGTGGCAGCAGAGAAAGGAAGGTGTGGTCTAATCAGAAAACACATGCATAAGTTACACCAATGAAAGTTTTACAAACGATTCATTCACAGCGGTTACACTCTACTACTTATATACATATAAATATATATATGTGTATATATATATATACACATATATTCAATTAAATTCAAAAATACTTTATTAATCCCAAAGGGAAATTAAATATTGTTATAGCTCATATTATGAAGGTTTCTTCAAAGACCCGTTGTAGATGCTGATGGCTGTGGGCAGGAAGGATCTCCTGTAGCGCTCCGTCTTACAGCAGATCTGAAGAAGCCTCTGACTGAAGACACTCTGTTGTTGTAGGACAGTCTCATGAAGAGGATGCTCAGGGTTCTCCATAATGTTCTTCATTTTATGAAGAATCCGTCTTTCCACAATGATCTCCAGAGGTTCCAGAGGAGTCCCCAGAACAGAGCCAGCCTTCTTTATCAGCTTGTTGAGCTTTTTTAAGTCCCTGGTTCTGATGCTGCTTCCCCAGCAGATGATGGCAGAAGAGATCACACTTTCCACAACAGACTTATAGAAGATATGCAGCATCTTGCTGCAAACACCAAAGGACCTAAGCTTCCTTAAGAAGTACAGTCTGCTCTGTCCCTTCTTGTAGACGGCTTCACAGTTGCATCTCCACTCCAGTCTGTTGTCCAGGTGAACACCGAGGTATTTACAGGTCCTTCTCAAAATATTAGCATATTATGATAAAGTTCATTATTTTCCATAATGTCATGATGAAAATTTAACATTCACATATTTTAGATTCATTGCACACTAACTGAAATATTTCAGGTATTTTATTGTCTTAATACGGATGATTTTGGCATACAGCTCATGAAAACCCAAAATTCCTATCTCACAAAATTAGCATATCATTAAAAGGGTCTCTAAACGAGCTATGAACCTAATCATCTGAATCAACGAGTTAACTCTAAACACCTGCAAAAGATTCCTGAGGCCTTTAAAACTCCCAGCCTGGTTCATCACTCAAAACCCCAATCATGGGTAAGACTGCCGACCTGACTGCTGTCCAGAAGGCCACTATTGACACCCTCAAGCAAGAGGGTAAGACACAGAAAGACATTTCTGAACAAATAGGCTGTTCCCAGAGTGCTGTATCAAGGCACCTCAGTGGGAAGTCTGTGGGAAGGAAAAAGTGTGGCAGAAAACGCTGCACAACGAGAAGAGGTGACCGGACCCTGAGGAAGATTGTGGAGAAGGGCCGATTCCAGACCTTGGGGGACCTGCGGAAGCAGTGGACTGAGTCTGGAGTAGAAACATCCAGAGCCACCGTGCACAGGCGTGTGCAGGAAATGGGCTACAGGTGCCGCATTCCCCAGGTCAAGCCACTTTTGACCCAGAAACAGCAGCAGAAGCGCCTGACCTGGGCTACAGAGAAGCAGCACTGGACTGTTGCTCAGTGGTCCAAAGTACTTTTTTCGGATGAAAGCAAATTCTGCATGTCATTCGGAAATCAAGGTGCCAGAGTCTGGAGGAAGACTGGGGAGAAGGAAATGCCAAAATGCCAGAAGTCCAGTGTCAAGTACCCACAGTCAGTGATGGTCTGGGGTGCCGTGTCAGCTGCTGGTGTTGGTCCACTGTGTTTTATCAAGGGCAGGGTCAATGCAGCTAGCTATCAGGAGATTTTGGAGAACTTCATGCTTCCATCTGCTGAAAAGCTTTATGGAGATGAAGATTTCATTTTTCAGCACGACCTGGCACCTGCTCACAGTGGCAAAACCACTGGTAAATGGTTTACTGACCATGGTATCACTGTGCTCAATTGGCCTGCCAACTCTCCTGACCTGAACCCCATAGAGAATCTGTGGGATATTGTGAAGAGAACGTTGAGAGACTCAAGACCCAACACTCTGGATGAGCTAAAGGCCGCTATCGAAGCATCCTGGGCCTCCATAAGACCTCAGCAGTGCCACAGGCTGATTGCCTCCATGCCACGCCGCATTGAAGCAGTCATTTCTGCCAAAGGATTCCCGACCAAGTATTGAGTGCATAACTGTACATGATTATTTGAAGGTTGACGTTTTTTGTATTAAAAACACTTTTCTTTTATTGGTCGGATGAAATATGTTAATTTTGTGAGATAGGAATTTTGGGTTTTCATGAGCTGTATGCCAAAATCATCCGTATTAAGACAATAAAAGACCTGAAATATTTCAGTTAGTGTGCAATGAATCTAAAATATATGAATGTTAAATTTTCATCATGACATTATGGAAAATAATGAACTTTATCACAATATGCTAATATTTTGAGAAGGACCTGTATATATACACCATGAAAGAAATAGTGTTTGACTTTTTCCAGTTTCTCTTAAAATCTACAATCATCTCCTTTGTTTTAGTCACGTTCAAAATGAGAATATATAAATAACTTCTGGGTTTCCAGTCTGGCAGACAGGAACCTAAATGGGATACATATACAGTACAGACCACAAGTTTGGACACACCTTCTCATTCAAAGAGTTTTCTTTATTTTCATGACTATGAATATTGTAGCTTCACACTGAAGGCATCAAAACTATGAATGAACACATGTGGAATTATATACTGAACCAAAAAGTGTGAAACAACTGAAAATATGTCTTATATTCTAGGTTCTTCAAAGTAGCCACCTTTTGCTTTGATTACTGCTCCACACACTCTTGGTATTCTGTTGATGAGCTTCAAGAGGTAGTCACCTGAAATGGTTTTCACTTCACAGGTGTGCCCTGTCAGGTTTAATAAGTGGGATTTCAAGCCTTATAAATGGGGTTGGGACCATCAGTTGTGTTGTGCAGGAGGTGGATACAGTACACAGCTGATAGTCCTACTGAATAGACTGTTAGAATTTGTATTATGGCAAGAAAAAAGCAGCTAAGTAAAGAAAAACGAGTGGCCATCATTACTTTAGGAAATGATGGTCAGTCAGTCCGAACAATTGGGAAAACTTTGAAAGTGTCACCAAGTGCAGTCGCAAAAACCATCAAGCGCTACAAAGAAACTGGCTCACATGAGGACTGCCCCAGGAAAGGAAGACCAAGAGTCACCTCTGCTGCAGACGATAAGTTCATCCGAGTCACCAGCCTCAGAAATCGCAGGTTAACAGCAGCACAGATTAGAGAACAGGTCAATGCTACACAGAGTTCTAGCTGCAGACACATCTCTAGAACAACTGTTAAGAGGAGACTGTGTGAATCAGACCTTCATGGTAAAATAGCTGCTAGGAAACCACTGCTGAGGACAGGCAACAAGCAGAAGATACTTGTTTGGGCTAAAGAACACAAGGAATGGACATTAGACCAGCAGAAATCTGTGCTTTGGTCTGATGAGTCCAAGTTTGAGATCTTTGGTTCCAACCACCGTGTCTTTGTGCGGTGCAGAAGAGGTGAACGGATGGACTCTACATGCCTGGTTCCCACCGTGAAGCATGGAGGAGGAGGTGTGATGGTGTGGGGGTGCTTTGCTGGTGACACTTGTGGGGATTTATTCAAAATTGAAGACATACTGAACCAGCATGGCTACCACAGCATCTTGCTGCGGCATGCTATTCCATCCGGTTTGCGTTTAGTTGGACCATCATTTATTTTTCAACAGGACAATGACCCCAAACACACCTCCAGGCTGTGTAAGGGCTATTTGACCAAGAAGGAGAGTGATGGGGTGCTGCGCCAGATGACCTGGCCTCCACAGTCACCAGACCTGAACCCAATCGAGATGGTTTGGGGTGAGCTGGACCGCAGAGTGAAGGTAAAAGGGCCAACAAGTGCTAAGCATCTCTGGGAACTCCTTCAAGACTGTTGGAAAACCATTTCAGGTGACTACCTCTTGGTTTTGATGCCTTCAGTGTGAAGCTACAATATTCATAGTCATGAAAATAAAGAAAACTCTTTGAATGGGAAGTTGTGTCCAAACTTTTGGTCTGTACTGTATATATATATATATATATATATATATATATATATATATATATATATATATATATATATACCCCTCCACATTCCATGGAAATGAGAAACTGCAACAACTTTTACAGGAATTTCACCCACATAGGCACATTTAATTGGATTGGTGGCAGACGACATAGGAATGGGAGTTGCAGTTGGGATTACAATCTAGTGTTTTACAGCTACAAAGTGGGATTTACACAGTAAAACACAAAAAAATCATTCCAGACACTGAGAAAATATTTAACAGAATGCTTATGTTGCTACATAGCATTCCCTGGGAGTTAGTGTTTGCTTTCAATTGTGCCTCGGAACATAAACACTGTAAAAGGTCCCAGCATTATTCATATAAAATCTTAATATACAGTTATGATGAAAGTGTTTTGTCTTTTTAATGCAAAATAATAAACGAATCCACCATTTTTTATTCAAATCTGTTCCTCAAATTCCACTGTTGGAGGACCTGTTGGAGGAGGATGAGCAGACCTTCTGAGAGGCGTTAGAGGACGTTCGCCAACAGTTATCTCCATTTTAGTCTCAGATCAAATCATTTCCACCGCCACTCGTTATGCCTCATGCCTCTTCCGCAGTTGTCAAAGTCAGCTGGTTGTTTCCACATCAGTCCTAGCAGGGTTGCCCAACACTTTTGTTCCCGTTCCAGAAGGTCCAGCTGGCGAGAAGACTTAGCTCGGGTCTGAGCTCCCCACATACTGCTTCCACTGAGGGTCCGCCGGTTGCCTCAACTTCAGCTCCTGCCTCTGTAGGTCTACCATCACCATCATCCTCGGCTGACCAGACATCATCACTGCTGTTCCTGAGTTCCGTGAAGAGTTTAAGGACAAACTGCCTCCGTTTTCAGGACTCCACCGCAGATCTTCAGGGCTCCGTCGAGGGCTCCAGTGGATCCTGCACCAGTATCCCGAAGTCTCCAGAGCCCCTCCAAGGGTTTAAGTGCCCTATGAGCTCCTCCATGGGTTTAAGTCCCCTATGCTTCGCAGCAGTCCTCCAGACAGGGATCCTCGTGGGTCCTCTACGCTTCGCCAACATCAAAGGTGCCTTCTCAGACCCTGCCGCCGACCTCCATGCGCCCTCTCCATGGATTCCCTATACACCACCACCACCACAAGCAGTCTCTAGTCTTCCAGCTCCTTCGTCGCCGGCCCCCAGACCACCTGCTCTTTTGTTGCCGGCGGAGGCTGGGGTATTAATGTCAGAATCTGCTTGTGTCAGGTTTTCAGGTTTCAATTCTGTTTACCTTCTTTGCACTTCCATGTTATTCACTTGCTTTATGTTCAGTTTACTCAGGCTTATTAGATTAGGTCTGTTAGACTAGTTTTGTTGTTCTCCATGCTCATCTGTGTTAATTAGTCATTCTCCCTCAGTTCTCCACCATTCCCTCTTTCACCAGCTGTGTCCCATTCCCTCCTTGAATACCTCCTGAGTTCATTGGTCCATTTCTCCACTTCCCTCTGTATTTATTCTCTCTGGTTTTCATTGTTTGTCACCGGCTCCAACTGTTTGCTACCTGGTCCATGTCCGTTTGCATCGTCTGGTTTCCCCTGTAACTTTGTTCCTGTTTCTTATTATTATTAATAAAGAAAAGCTCTTTAACTCACCATGCTGCTCCCAAGCGTTCACCTGCACGTTGGTTCTACAAAGACTCAGCATTATCTGACAGGAAGTGTTGCTCTATAGGATCAAAACAGGATTTTATGTGATCCCAGCTATGAAATCATGTTTTCCATCACACTTTCAGGACGCTCCAGAGACTGTGGTGATCAGCTCTGAGAGGAAATGTTGTTTTCGGAGCATCACTGTAATCTTTCAGCAGGAAACAGGAGCTACTGCCTTTATTTTCATTGCTGGAAAAACACATTCTGGGATCAGATTATCTCAGAAAGCATTGCCACATGGTTTCCTGCTGAAGACTTTCAGACTTGCTTTAGGGTCAGAACTTCTCTAAATTCTTGTCTTGTGTGGGTAAAAAAAACTTTGTCTTTGTGTCAGGAGGAAACAGGAAAATCAGGGATGGACTCCCGTTGATCTGCCGGACTCTTCCTGAGCTGCACAACCACTCATTTGTTTGAACACAACTCAGCCCGTTCGTTAACAGCACGCTAGCTGGTTGCCAACGGTTACCAAACAAACAAGCTAAAGGTCGCCGAGCTACAGAAGAACAATGAAGTCCTGACTGTAAGACAGGAAAACACCCTCACCTCGAACCGAACAGGCTTGGAGGGGTGGGGGTAACGGGACACAGAAAGGCTTTATGGGACGGATGGGATGACGACGGAGAGAAAGAATTAAGAAGATTAATGAACGCTGCTAGAGAGGTTCTCACATAAAACAGGAATGTTTCTGAGATGCCGTCAGTGGAAGCTTCTATGTTTGAATCTGAAGTTTCAGTTTCTGTAGACATCTGTGCTTCAGGTTTTGACCCGGGGACCAATCA
Source organism: Girardinichthys multiradiatus (assembly GCF_021462225.1). NCBI lineage: Eukaryota > Metazoa > Chordata > Actinopteri > Cyprinodontiformes > Goodeidae > Girardinichthys > Girardinichthys multiradiatus. The sequence goes on from NC_061809.1 coordinate 30,279,119, forward strand.
ACAGGTTTTCACAGGCAAAGCATCAAAAACTGAACTAAGGAAAGGTGGAAAATACCCAACTGAAATCTGAATGTTTTAGGTTGAACAGAACCGGACTTGGATAAAGTCTTGACTCTTTCTGAGCCAGAGGAATCCATCAAACTGTTCAAAACCTGAAAACCTGACAGACTAAAGGACTAAAATCTATTAGTGTGATTGGTGGGGAAACAAATCAGGTTCATTCTGAAGAGATGAAGTCAAGATTAAAATGACCCAGATGATGACTGAAACCTGGAACTTCTCTTATAACAGCCTGACAAAAACAGAACCTTCAGATTCCTGCCAAACTACGAGATTAATCGAACAGGAACATTTTACAGCACACAGAATTTCTGCAGCACTTACAGAAACTGGGAGCTGGTTCCTCGGGAGAGGAACTGTACCTTCATCCAGACTAGAAGATCTACCAGGGTCCTCCTACAAACTCGTGAGGCTGGAGGTCGAAGCTCAGATCCTTCAACACTGATAGAAAAGCTGCTGCTATGAATCAAACATAGAGAATCACAGAGATGCTGCAGGAACGTCATCCTGCTGTGATGAAGCAGCTCTGAGGGTGGAGGAGGTCTGATGCAGACCAGACGGTTCCTGTCAGTGCCAGGCTCGGATTCATGAGCTGATGACAACATCCGTGTTATCTGCAGGGCTGGAGGTCAGAGGTCAAACTACAGATAGGCTGGAGGTTGGTGAACACAGCTCCACCAACAAACAGTCAATGTTCCCCGACTCCATAATCTGGGATAATGAAACATTTCTAAAAGAGTTTCTCGAAAATAAACCTCTGTCAGTTAGGAAAGGTTCTGCAGCACCGACTGGAAGGAAACCAGAGAAAAATCCAATGATTTTTCTGCTTAAAGCCACAGATTTCTTCATCTGTGGAGCTTAACTCAAACTGAAACTACAGTTCTTCATTAAGTTAGAAACTGGTTCTTCATGACCATCCACATGATTGAACTTCATCTCCAACCTCCTCCTCCTTCTGCCTGTGAAGCATGATGGAACCTCTGCTAACCAAAAAAAGCTGGAGATCTGAGACACAGGCATGGCCTGCGTCTTATACAGCCAGAAGGTTGCTGGTTTGAATCCTTTCTGAGCTGCTTCTGTGGTTCTTCCCTCAGTGCAAACATGTGCACATCGGGTCATGTGACTGTGGGCGTGTATGGCTGTTTTGAAGGGAAGGAGCAAGACAGATGGAGGTGAAGATAAAAAGGAACCAAGGTGTTAAAATTTAGTGATACATCTTGGTTTTACTGAAGTTTGTGTTCTTTTGGATCATTTTCTCTTTGGTTTCAGTGAGTCTGTAGGTTTAGAACTTTGGTTCTGGTTGTTGTTTTAGTTTCTGGTTCCTGACGTTTTCTCTGCTCACACCTGAAGGAGAACATCATTTATCAACTGTCTCTAAGAACGGAAACAGCCCCAGAAACACCTAAGACTGAAACAAGAAAAGAAAGAATAGAAAAGTTATAAAACATGAAAGTAATCAGGTTGTGTCAAAATCCTCAACAGATAAATTTAAAGAATCGTCATCTATGCACCGAAGGTTCTTATTACCGCTGGGTTACAAGATGAAGATGAAGGGTGTAGGAACCAGGGTAAGATTAAGGATTCAAGATTCTTTATTGTCATTATGTCAACATAATGAAATTTAGCTGAGATCCGGCTCAAGAGATGTAGGTTATAGACACTCACAAAATTTAAAAACACTTCTAGAAAAAGATCAGTTGGTCCAAATAAAATGATCTCAGTACTGTTTTGGTTTTAGAAAGTTGAAGGTCAACCCGGCGGAGCAGTTCAGTAAAGGCTGCAGTGACTCTTTAGATTCTGTTTGTAAGGGCTGACAGATCGGCATCATTTGGTAATGAACCTAGAAGGAACATGAGGGATCAGGACGGGGACCAGGATGGAGGTCTTTTCTGAGGAACCATCATTGTAGATCAACGTCTGATGTATATGAATGGATATAAACTGGTCTGAATGGATCTGAACTGGTCTGGGCGTCAGACTTTATATCAACATGAAGGAATCTCTCCAACAACAACATTCCCAGATGAAGTTCTTTCAGTCAACACTGGATATTTGCTGCTGATCCAGTCCTCTCAGTCTGTTGATTTCATTTATCCAGATCCTGCTTCTAGACCCACAAACAACCTCTGCTCAGAACAAACCAACCAATCAGAGATCAATAAGTGAACCAATCAGAGCTGGTTATCTCTGAGATCTGAAACCCTCGTTCCATCTGCTGCTGCAGCAACAACTGTGACCACAGCTGACACACCCACAGGATCACGTGCGTGTCTCAGAGACGGAGTGGGCCAAAGTGTCAATGGACTCTTTGTTTCCTGAGTCTCAGTGTGACAGTCAGCAGATCTCCTGCTGGAGGATCACCATCAGACCAGCTGAGCAGGACCAGGCTGCAGAAAGCTGCTAACAGAACCATTTCCAACCTTAACCCACTGAATCTTAGAGACAGACCCTGTGGAAAAACCTCAAAGATAGATAGTGGTATGTGTCTTTAGGTTGCCATGGTTACAGTCACCTATCTGAAATAAACAGCTGTCTCTCTGCTGCAGCTTCCTGTCTCTCATGTTGGGCTCTTCTTTCTGATGTTTTGTGGTCTGCAGTTGTTCAACTTGACCCAGTCCCCTCCTCCTGTCTTTGCTCCCATCCCTGGTCCCGTCTCTGGTCCAGTCTCTAATCCAGTCTCCGGTCCAGTCTCTGCTCCCGTCTCTGCTCCCGTCTCTGGTCCCGTCTCTGCTCCCGTCTCTGGTCCCGTCTCTGGTCCCGTCTCTGGTCCAGTCTCTGGTCCAGTCTCTGGTCCCGTCTCTGGTCCCGTCTCTGGTCCCGTATCTGGTCCCTGCCACTGCCTCCTTTGCCTCACTGACACCATGACAATGCGAGCTGAGAGAATCAGTCGGGTCAACAGTTAGAACCAGCAGCCGTAACAGGTTCAAAGAACATCTCAGCAGATTTATTGTGTTTTCCTCCTTATTTTAGTTTTCATATGACTTTTAGGTGGGAAGTCCAGAAAATGTACCAAAATAAGATAAATGAGCCCAGGGGTCAGCAGGTTGCTGGACACACTGCTTGGATTGTTTAGTCCAGACCAGAACAGCAGCAAGGGTTTGCAGCAACAGGACCGGTTCTGAGGTGAACCTTCAATAATTTATGGTACTTTCTTCCTGCTGCATCTGTTCAGCAGCTGATGGCAGCGACAGATGCAGCGACCCATTTCTGACTCAGCACTCCAGGCTGAAGACAACTGCTGGTAATGAACTCACATTACGTTCAAAATATGTTGGACACCAAACAGGAGCAGCAACAGGTGAAAGGTTTTTCCAAGCAGCGGGATGAGCTTCAGCTGCTGCTTTACTTAATAAACTAAAGTTTCTCCACTCAGTGGTGCTGCAGCAAAATAGGCTTTATCTGGAACACTGAATTACAGCTTATATAATCATGGCAAATTGGAAAATACAATATAACCTTACCTCCAATGTAAGAAAGTAAATATTTAAAAAGAAAAAGTTGTTTTAAATGCTGAATAATGCAGTTTTTCTAACACTGTAAATCAAATAAAAGAAAATAAAATATTCATTTAAAGGCAGACAAAATAAATAGAAAAATTGACATAAGATGAAATAACATGAACAGAAATTATAGATATAGGAATAAACAAAAACATTAATCAATCTATCTCCAGCAGTCTTTGCCTGAGAGGCAGGGTGGACAGGTCTCTAGTCCACCACAGGAGGAAGCAGGAGTACCCGGAGAGAACCAACTGACATACGGGGAGAACATGCAAACTGCAGAAAGACCCCGGGCTGGGAATCAAACCCAGGACCTTCTTGCTGCAAGGCAGCAGTGCTACCAACTGCACCACAGAAAACATCTAAAGAGCTCCATGAGAGGACAAAAATGTGTCTTTTTAAGTTAAACATGGATTTAAATTAATTCAGATGAACTAGCAAAACGTTGAACTTTACCCTGACTTTCAATCTGACGCTGACTGAGGACAACGAGCCCAAATAAAAATTTCTAAAACCAAAACCTGCACCAACCTGCTTCTGCAGATGAGTCTGAGCTTAACGAGCTGTCAAGGGAAATCAACCCAAACTGGGTCTGCTGGTGATGGACTAATTTTTCAGGATCTCCTCACTGAGCACTCCAACTTTACTTCAGGAAAAGCAGACAGTGCCAAGGCTAGCATCTTAATCCAATTAGCGTTTGGTGGAAGGTGGACAAACTGGATCGTGGCAAGGTCCCGTTCTGTGGAGCTGAATAATCCTGATTGATAAAGAAGACTGTTTTTAATCAGTGAAATCCTCAAAGATCCAACATGGTATTGGTCCTGGATTCCATTGTTTTTTTTTTCCAACCCAAGACCTTCTTGCTGGAAGATCCTGGGTTAGAGACCTGTCCAGGGTGGACCCTGCCTCTCATCCCTTGACTGTTGGAGAGTAAAACACATCGACTCCAAACAGAACCACTGATGAAATTTAAACCAGCTCACTGACCAGACCAGTTCTCAGTTCCTGGTCAGTTCTCAATAGATCCAACCTGAAATTTCAGAGGAAGTCCCAGTGAGTCACAGCTCCAAAATAAGCTGTGTGTGTGTGTGTGTGTGTGTGTGTGTGTGTGTGTGTGTGTGTGTGTGTGTGTGTGTGTGTGTGTGTGTGTGTGTGTGTGTGTATGTGTGTATGTGTGTGTGTGTGTGTGTATGTGTGTATGTGTGTGTGTGTGTGTGTGTGTGTGTGTGTATGTGTGTGTGTGTGTGTGTGTGTGTGTGTGTGTGTGTGTGTGTGTGTGTGTGTGTGTGTGTGTGTGTGTGTGTGTTAGGGGGGTCCTGGCTTCAGATGGACATTCCTGAGAGCTGAGTGCTGCAACACATGGCAACCATTACACTGACAGACAAGCACGTACAGACAGAATTAGAAAATAAAAGACTGGACCTTCACACAGGGAACTCTGATAAGGCTCTGGATAACTGAGCTGATCCAGAATGAAGCAGACGTTTCAAAGATCCAGATCAAAAAACAAGAACTGCTAAAGCAGAAGAGCTCAGCTTTCAGAGACACTGAGAATAAAACAAAAGAAATAAGCTACTGCAGTCCTGAAAGAGTCCACACACTGTCCACAAGCTGATGACAAGGAAAATATCTGACTCCAGAAAAAATAAAAAACCTAACAGAAAGGACCTTAAACAATCCTGAATGAATTATTTTCAAACAAAGTCAGGGAAAGACAATAAGAAATCAAGAGATCCTGAAATAAGATAAATCCTAAAAGTCCTGAAGAAAACCCGAAGGAACCATAAATCCTGAAAAGTTCTGAAAGAAATCAACAATCAGGAGATAAAAACTAATAAAAACAAAGGAATAAAGAAAAGAGAAAAGCTAACAGAACATTAATAGGAAAAAGATCTAAATTAAAGTTCATCTTGAACGTTGAAATTGCAGAGGTAATCCAGAAGCTACTGGTGGAAAAAATTACATTTAAATTGAAGGGATCTTGATCTTTAAGATTTTCTGAAACTAATAACAAGAAATCCACAAACAATTTAGACGTAAAGAGCAGAATAAAGCAGATTGAAAAGATAAAATCTAAAGCAAATAACAGCAACACTAACTCAAACTGAAGAATCAAACAGCAAATTCTGAAATACTCCTGAGAGGGAGATGCAAAAACACGTCAAAACTATTGAATAATGTGGAAAACCCTCGAACATACAAAGCTAGCAATGATGCTGCTATTGCCAGAAAAAATCCAGATATCAAGGTATACAAACCCAAAAAAAGTTTTCAAGGATTCCAAAGAAAGTCTAGAAGCAAACTTGAAAGAACATAAACCTACAAGAAACGATGTTGAAACTCCCAAAACTATCTGGAAACTAAAGATTAACCAGATTCAATCCCAAAAAAAGCATCCCAGAGCCTGAACCCTCCAACTGTTTTAGGATGTAAATAAAATATTGATTTGAATCCAGAAACTATCCAGAAGCCTTGAAGTTGTTTTAGAAATAAACCATTCAGTAACAACACGGTGTTTTCTTGCTTTAATCACAGAGACTGAAACAGCTGAGTTGTTTGGATCAGGATTTGTTCTGATTCCGGAGGAAATTCTTATCACTTTATCACAATTGTATTTTTCAATAATTTTTCCTCGGGGAGGGGGGTCTGAGGGGTACATTGGGGCCTACAGCAGATCGTTGTCCCTGGGGCCCATCAGCAGCTGGGACCAGCCCTGCTGCATTCAGCTCTCACTGGTTTCCTCTCTGAGTCTATTTTCAGCAGCTGTCTGTGGAGATATGGAGGAGCTCAGCTGTCCTGCCATCAATCACCTCATACCCCCCTGCACCCCTCAGACCTGCAGGAGACTCCCAGCAGCTCAGCCTTTACTCACTGAAGCTTTAATGAATGAAACGTTCCAACCAGCAGCTACTGGTCCATCCTCTGCACCTGGAAACATCACCTGGGATGTTTGTATGGAGTTTCATGCTTCAGTCCGGTGTGAAGAGAGGAAGACCATCTACAGGTGATGCTGCAGGCAGGAAACCAACACAACGCTCAGCTGAAACTGCAACGCTTCTTTAAAACGTCACACACTCATGGAGAACGTCTCCAAGAACGCTAGAGTCTAACTGGCATCTTGCTTTTAGAGCTGACAGAGCACATCATCTCCAGAACTTCTTTTTCTCTGGAAACATCTCTAACCCTTGAAAAGCATCTTCTCTAGAGCTGCTGACCTCTACCTGCAATCGTCTATAAAGAACATGACCATCTAGAGCGATAAGGACATCTTCCAGGTCTCCTGAATTGTCCTAAAATCTGTTTAACTTCTCAGAGATGGAACATCTAATGAAAACTCCTTCCTGATCTTTTTGTTTTTCTGATAAAAACTTGAACTTGAAGTTCTCTGAGGAATTAAAACCTCAAAGCATTCATCTGCAGAACATCCAAGTTGACTCTTTTAAAAACCTTCACTGATATCCAAAAAACCTCAACCTGCCATTTAAGAACCCAAAGATCTTTAAAAGGTTCTGCATTTCATCCATAATTCCGTTTGAATAGCTCTAACATCAGTAGAAGTTTCTTTGTTCAAACAAGGATCTACAAGTCTGAGGGACATCCACAAAAATCTCCGCAAACGACGTCATGTTTCTATATTTCTTCTGATGGTCTGAACAATCCATCTAAAAGCTTCAGAGCATTTTAAAACAATCCAGAAGCTTCTGGAAGTTGTCTGAAATATCTCAGAGGATCTAAAACCTCCTTGTTGCCACCTCCGACGTACTCAGGTCCATGTATGTTGCTCCTCTAACTGGTCTGAAGACCCCAGGAACTGTAAGGACTGAGAAACATTTTGCTTTTCTAGAATGTCTTGCTCAATATTTTGGATCCAGATGAACTCTGAGTTAAGATGGGCTTCTATCTGCATCCTTACATCTATGAGGGAACTTCTGAAACAGCTTTAGTACCTTTTATTCTACCATTTAAAACTTCTTCATCAGTTTCAACCTTAAATAAAGTGACTTCACTCTTTGTAGACAACTTGTGGAACCATCAGTCAAGTTCCCTCACACCTGTCCTATCTGTCAGAACCACATGGAGCCCCCAGCCATGGGCAGAACCTCTTACCGATAGAGACCAGCTTGATGTGCTCCCTCTCCAGGAACTCCAGCGCGACAGAGACGTTCTCCAGCTTCATCTGGCGAAAGTTGGGTCTCAGGTGGTACTTCCTGTACATCTTCTTCTGGCTCAGCACCTCCAGCAGCCCAATCAGCTTCAGACCGTCGCTCAGGTCCTTCTGTAGATCCGCGATCCGCTTGTTGAGCACCTTCAGGTGCTCGTTGCACCACCTGGTAAAGGTGTTCTGCTGGATCTTCTTCCAGGGCGCGTCCTCGGCCAGGTCTTTCTCGGTGGCCGGCATCTCCTCCTCCTCCTCCTCCTCTTCCTCTGCGGGATCTGCGGGGCTGTGGAAGAAGAGCTGCTGCGGCTCCAGGAAGCTGCTGTTCTTCATCATGCTGCGCTCCTTTATATCGGAGGAACCGAAGAGAAGAGGAGGAGAATAAGAGGAGCGATAGGGGCAGAGCCAGGATCAGACAGTCCACAAACTGAAAGTAAAGTCCGCGGGGAGGATCCCAGAAAAGTTCGGGTTGATCCAGAGAAAGACGCGCCGACTGCGGGGCTGTGGCCCGGACTGACTGAGGCTGGGGCCCAGGGGACCTGGAGGTTTAAAGAGCTCAGCGTCACTCTGCTGGACTGCCAGGAATGACCCCCCACCATCACCAAATCCATCTGCGGGGAGGAGAGGGACCCTCCAATCCCACAGAGAGACCGAGGCTGCAGCTGATTGGTCCGCCTCTGGGCAGGGGGCGGGTCCAATCCTAACCCCCCAGACAGGAGCAGGACCCGCTCCTGGAGCTCCTCCGTCCTCTTGACGCCTCCGGATATTTTTAGAGCTTGTAAAAGCTGAGCAGGGGAACCAATAGGATCCCAGGAAAATGTCCAAATTGTGTCTTCTGACAGACACTAAAGAGAGAACAGAGGTGACAGCACGCAGATCCAAGAAAACATTTAATCAGTTTAAAACCTTTTGATTACATTTTTATTTCACACACTGTTAAAGATCAAAACAGTTTCCATGTTGAAACCGAAAAAGAAAATGAATTTAAACGTATTGAAGTTTGTGTAGTCGGAACCTGCGTGCAGCTGCAGCGCCATCTACTGGAACACGTTGAACACTACAACACAGGTGCCACATTTCCATTCAGATCAGATGTTTGTAATCAGGATAAGATCATCACTGGTGCTTCATGAGGTCATCAGATCTTAAGGGTCTGCTAACACCATGTTCCTCTTTCTCAGCGCCTCCTCTGGCTCCTTCTTCCCCTGCTCAGTTGATCCTGACAGGTTACTGGTCACGCCTGTCTACTGTCAGCCAATCAGAACACAGCTTTTCTCTGCTCTGAGTTTGATGATCAGATTAGTTCTTCCTCAGTCTGTGACCTTTACTGAACATCAGAACATCACAGCTTTATAATCCAGGAGGCCCGGTTCACCCAGGACACACCTAGACGGGCCAGTTAACCAACATACAGTTTTTAGATTGTGGGAGGAAGTTGGAGTATCCAGAGAGAGTCTATGCATGAACAGGGAGAACCTGTAAAAACACCTCTGCTGGGACCAGCCAGACATTCATGGTGGATGGCAGCAGTGCAGCAATACCTCTTCATATGGTTACTCTTATCCCAGTCTAACACCAGAACTGTCCAGTTCTTCACTTCCTCCAATCAGACATCCTGTTGAAACCTGGAATCTGAAACAGATTAAAATCAGAAGATGTGAGCTGTGTGTGAATAACACCCTCCTGGTCCCTGTGTATCAAAGGGAAGGTGGGGAATTACATGCACAACTATGGCAAACCCTTACACATACAATCTAGCAGAAGATTATCACTGTCAGATTTGCTGAAGAGCAGGCAGTCGTTTCCTTGGATCAGGTTACGTCCACCACATTAGAACTGGTTCACAAAACCCTAACAGGAGGAAATGTTCCACCACACGGTTCTCTGGTAATCTTTACATCATTAGAAAAGAAAATACACCCCTTTAAGTCCTAGTGTTCTATGCACTTTATGTGTATCAAGGGTTTTTGGGGTGCACTCAGTATATACTAAGCAAAGATTGAGTTAAAATAAAACTAAATGAGTGGAATATGTTCTGTGCTTTTTTCAACACTTGAGGGTGGTAAAAAAGAACTAATTAAAACCTTAAAATGGACAGATGTACTTTCTTTTCCGCAGTGAAAACGGTTAACTTCCACAATTTTATCCATCCTTTAGAAAGGACACCTGGACCACTGCCCACTTTAATAATGAGGTGGAGACGTGGACCTGGCCGTGGCTGAGTGAGAATTGACCAGTAGGGGGCGTCTCTCTCAGATGTGATGAGATCCAGCTAAAATTCTGGATTTCCAAATAAAACCCGACAGAACCACCATCATGGATGGAAACATTTCATTAAACTGGAGGAGTCTGAGCAGTTAAACTCACTCTGCCTGAAAAAAATCAGTCAAAACACGATAGAAAACCAAAGGTTTTACTCAATAATAAGGTGAGAAATTTACAACAAATCATTGGATGTTTGATACATGAGGATGAGCCATCCATGTTCATATCAAACATGTTACAGAAACCGGCTCTGACATAACAGAATAACATAAAAGCTTCTGAAAGTGCAAACAGCAAGAAAAATCTATTTTTCATGAAAAAATACAAAATAATGCTAAAAAATAGCAGACAGCAGCATCTAGTCCATCCAGTGCAATATCAGCTGTAAGTAATGCCACTTGAGGTAATGAAACATCATGCAAAAATATTTATTATTAACACCAGTCTTTAGGTTCAGTCTGGAAGAACTTTTCTTTTTAATCCATTTTCTGAGCAAACTAAATGTTTCCTGCTTCAGCAACTCGTCAGTGCTTTCTACACAACATGCCTAGTTCCAGATATGAGCCCGTCTCTCTTCATGCTTTCTGATGAATCATTAGTTATCTGAGTCCTTTAAATGATGGAGACCAGCTCAGCCTGTGTTCTACAACCACCGGCACAAACCAGATGATTCAAACACTAAGCTGAGATGCCAGTTGCTGCTGAGGAGAAGAGACAGCTCAACATGCAAGAAAAAGATTTCAATAAGCTTTTGCTCTAATTGAAGATAACTGGTGAGGCTAAATCTAAATGCCAAGAGCTTTTCTGCAACTAAAAACAACAAAAACGGAATCCACCTGATTATGAACAGGAGGTAAGCTTCCTGTTTGGTGGTGTCAAATATGTTTGATTGTCATATGGAGCTGCAGACTCTGTCCATCTGATCCATGGTTACAGACAACCTGAAACCAGAAACCACAGGAAAGGCAATTATCCGGAACACTTCCGCGGATTAGCCACCAGTTTGTCCACCTCAGCCTTGGAGACGAAGCGGGGACGGCGGCAGACTCTCCGTTTTGTTTTTTGTTTGGGATTCCTCTGGTACATGTCTGCAGAGTGGAGGACAGAAACCATCAGCACCTCTCTAATAACAAACACTAGTGTTCTTCAAGGACTTGTGTTAGGGTCCTTTTTATTGTAACCCATCTAAAGGATTAAGACAAAATATGTTTATATGCTGATGATACTTTTATTTATAAAACAGTTTCTTATTTGAATTCAACTGCAAAAATGAAAAAAATGTCCTGAATCCATCAATCCATCTATCAATCCATCTATCCATCCATCCATCCATCCATCTTCAAATTCCCAACTGTTGTGTTCCTAAATCAGCCATAAAATATAACCTCTCCAGTAAATCCTGTGTCTGGCTTTTGCCAGTGGGACATAACCCAAACACCTCCCTAGAAGCAAATCCAGAAGGCATCTTCACCAGATGCCTAAACCACCTTGAGATGCTCATTTCGATGTGGAGCAGCAGCGACTCTCCTTTGAGTTCCTTACTGTGTTCCTGAGGACACCGGACAGCCTACCTGCAGAGGGAGCTCTTTTCATGCGGCCGGTATTTAAAATATTATTTGTCTTTAGTCAAAGATCCCAAGGATAGGTGAGGGTCGGAACACAAAGTGAGTCTACATCTCATTGAAAATGAGTCTGAATTATTACTAGTAGGACAAACCAAGCACTCACTGCTGTTGTTCCGTGACCAAATGGTCCTGAGAAGAGGGCCCTAAAATCTTATGCTTCTGAGTTACCCCTGGTACACCCTTGTTTGCTCTCTCCAAGTCATTACATGCAAGAAGACCTGAACTCTTGGCTTTAAACCTTAAAGATGCCTTTTATATTTCTGTTGGGGTCGTCTGGACCTCTAATACTTCAACAACAAGGCCTCCTCAGATTTAATAGAAACTACATATTAAACAACGTGCTGAGGGGCGTGGTGGTAGCACAATGCTAAAGTGTGCAACACATAAACAGAGGCTACAGTCCTCGATACGCCGTCAAGTGTTCGAGTCTCGGCTCGTTGATCTTTGCCACTTTGTCTTCCCCTGATTCTCTTCAGCCCATTTTCTGTCGGTCAACTCATAAAATAAAGATCACTAGTGCCACAAAAATAAAAAATAAAGAATATGTTCTGAATGTCAGGACATGTCATGAAAATGAAAACACTTGATTATGTTAAACCTCCTCTGAACATTTGGACGGACCTTAGAATCATCAGTCTTTACATGTTTCCTTTATTTTGAGTAAAACTGGGATAACTGGTCCAGACTCAATGATCCAGACTACCTAAAGAGGCTGATCCAGGTGTGATAGGAGTGGACTGATAATGGTACCTTTGAAGGAAACAACATAAACCCTCCGGCCCTTTATCACTTCAACTTCAGCCTTTTTTCCAGACAGAAAGGCTTCCTCTAAAGTCTGGGATGTCACTGACGTTGATAGCTGCTTCTCTTCCTGACGGAACATTAACATGATATTACAATCTGAGAGTATTTTGAGATCCTCCCAGAACCTTTAGATTAACTCACCAGCTGTCCATACTTCACCCAGTCCCCCTGGTCCCCCTTGTAGTACCACAACCACTGAGTCGTAAGACTGTAGTGAGGCGGCTTCATCACTGAGGAGACCGTGGAGAGGCGGCGGACGGGCATTGACTCCAATGTCATTGTCACAAAGTCCACCTGCTGATAATCTGAGCTGAAGAACAAGAGAAGAGATTTTCAGAAAATGACCTCATGAACCCCAAACTGACCTCAGGTGAGCTGTCATGCCTCACCTGCAGGTACTTGCAGGGTTGCAGTAATCCTGTTCAATCTCCTCCATGTTCTCCAGATCTGACCAGTTGGTGCCGTCATAGACCTCCCACTTATAAGGAAGGTGGAAGTGAACCCGGCGGCAGTTTTCTACACAAAAAACTCGACATAAAACCTGCAGAACTTCTAAACGTATACTCGGCCGCCCCCTACAGGACGAGCTGTGCAGCTACACCAACAACATGCATGCTTCGGTTTGGTGAATGAGATGTTAGAAGTAAACTCACGTTGGAACCTGCAGCTGTTCCTGATGAAGTACAGACAGATTTCCTCAGTCTCGTCTGTCTGAGCTGCTTTACAGAACCAAGCAGCATCTGTGTCTGAGAGACAAAAACACAAAGAACATCTTCTCACCTGACAGGAACCGTCAAAAACAACCAGAGAGGAAATAAATCATCATATTTATTCCAGGACAGGTAGCTATTTTTTTATACAACTATTTTCTCATAGCTATCAGAAGAGACTATGGTAATGTTGATTTTAATTTAAATTTTTATCCCATTTTATGAGAGAATACTTTTTTTTTCTTATATGTTCTTTGGTGATTTACAATTTTTAGATTATTTTCTATACAGAACAACAGGCCTGTATTTATAGTATATACTGTCAACCTTCTTGAAATAGACCTACTTGATCATATGCACAAATAATATTTTCTAGTACGACGTGTTTGTGAGGTGCACAGTGGCGCAGTTGGTAGTCCTGTTGCCTTGCAGCAAGAAGGTCCTGGGTTCGACGCCGGGCCGGGGGTCTTTCTGCATGGAGTTTGCATGTTCTCCCCGTGCATGCGTGGGTTCTCACAGTCCAAAGACATGCCTGTTAGGTTAATTGGTCTCTTGTTTGTCCAGGGTGTACCCTGCCTCTTGCCCATAGACAGCTTCCCCACAATGGGATAAGCAGTAGAAAATGCCTGATTGACAATTTTTTGTAGGCACTTTATTTATTTACCCAGTTATTAACATTTCGTCATATCTGTGCAGCAGCTCTCTGATGTTCTGTCTGGTTTACGTTATGTTGCATTTTTGTCATTTCTATGTTCGTTTCTCTGTTCGTCTCTGTTTCGGTAACGCTGCAGAATGTTTGTCTCCTGATAAAAATTCGAAGGTCTGACTAATGTTGAATCAGATTGAGTTTGCATGTGTGAGAGTATATTTTTCAGCTCACTGTCTGCAGCAGGTGATGCAGTTCCAGGTGATGCAGCAGCGGCTCTGAGGTATTGGATGTTCCTGTAGATAATCGACAGGTCTTTGATGATGTCCCTGCTCACCCCTCTCTCCTCCAGGATCCTCTGACCGTGCCGGTCGATAGCGTGCTGTCGCTTGCACTTGTGTCCGAACATGCAGTCTCCCTGAACGAAGTGCTGACACAGGTGAACTTTGGTGCAGGAATCCTGGAAGCTGCAGCAGCCATGAGGAGCTGAGCCTTTGTTGTAGTGGAAACACACCTGAGGAACACCCAGCAGGAATCTTCCATCAGTTCTCTCTGATAAATGGTAAATGGCCTGCAGTTGTATAGCGCCTTACTAAGTTCCCAGAGACCCCAAAGAGCTTTACACTGCATTCAGTCATTCACACATTCATCCACATTGTAGACAGAAGTGAGGCTGCCATACAATCAGCGCCACTGTGTCCTCTGACCACCATCATCAGGCAAAGTGGGTGAAGGGTCTTGCCCAAGGACACAACAACTGAGACAGGGGTTCGAACAGACAACTCATCAGTTACATGACGAACCCCTACCACTGCTGCCAACATCACTCAGTTCAGTTCAGCTGCATAAATCCAATAAGGAAACCAGGCAATAATGATTTTAATATAGAATGTGACAATGACAAGTTTTACTTTACCTCCAGAGGATGCATTGGGTGATACAAACTTAGTTTATTTCTTTATTATTTGATGCGATTTTTGAAACATTTCTTCTTATCTTGCATTCTCTCTGTTTTGCTTTCAGCTGTAAACTTGAACAATTTCTTTCCTGTTTTCTCAGATCAGTCAGATCTTCATCATGTCTTCCTCCATCCCATCCAGGCACAGCAGGAGTTAAACTGGTGCAACTGGTTCCAGTCAGCCAAAACACAAACATAAAAACTCTTTGAAACATCAGAAAATGAAAACTGGCAGCCAGTTGCCAGATCAGGAGTTTGATTCCTGAACGTCTCCAAACGTGTTGGAAATTGTCTGATTTTGGTCAGAAGAATCTTCATTTTTTGGCCACATTTCAACAGTTTGAACTCTGACCTGAACAGACTAGCTCTCTGGGAAGTCCTCAGAGATAAACTGAGGTGAACAATGATGGAAACAGAAAGACAGCCAGCCCAGGTCGGAGATTTTTAAAATAAAACGGGAAATGTGAGTAAATAAATCAAGTGATGGTGTAGATCCTCAATTATCCGGACAAGTGCTCTGGTAGAAGGTAACTGGATGTCTCGTTTCTCCTCTTATCTAAAAAGCTTGTTCAGACCTGAAACCAACACTAACAGGGGAGGTGGCTTTTGGTTTTATCTTTCTAACACTGCAGGCCTGGCTTATCTTCCCAGGCGGTTTCTCAGTGATTCACACCTTGGGACATGTGACCTCAACATTAGTGTCTTTAACAGCCCTAATAGTGTGATTGTTCTGCTACAACTTATAAGCTCGTTACTTCCAACCACGTTCAGAACTGAAGAAGCCTTTTGGATGAGAGGCGAAACATCTTCAAGAAATAGGAGAAGACCTCCAGTTGTCTTCTACTGAAGCTTGAGTGGAACAATTACTGCAAGGAGAGGCTCATACACCAGGAGTAAGATTCAAGAGGAGCCCTGTCTGGAGCTCCTCTAGGAGCGGAAACACGTCACGTGATGAGGAGCTGGAGCATTTTGATCTGTCTGATCATTTCCATCTGAAGAACCACACAAACACATTTCTGTTTTACTTCCTCGCTGCTAATGCCATGTCTCGTTGATGTTCTTTCTACATCATCTTCCTTCTCCTGGATGCAACAGCACACCAAACTGTCCTGGTTGTAAAGGATGGACCAGAGGTCTACTTGGGATGGTGGACCTTTGGTAAAGCTGGACACACAGTCAAACTATCCTCCGTTGGTGACATCTGTCTATGATCACTGGAATCTTCTCAGATCCTGCACTGGTTCTAACATCAGGTCCCCATCACAGGTCTCCATGTAAAGCAGTTTACAGCCAGGTCAGTTCTGTAAACCGGATCAGAACAGGACCAAAGACATACCCAAACATGTATGTAGGGTGCCCTGAGATGATCTGAGGTTTTCTGAATCTCAGCGACAGGAGGTGTGTGAGCCACCTGAGCTGGCAGGTGACGTAGGTGTGGAGGTTACCTCAGGCAGCAGCTGCGGGTCGTTCTGCAGCAGCAGCAGGAACAGCTCATTGTCCTTCAGCTCGTGCAGTGTGCACTCTCTCAGTAATGCAAAATTATGAGCTGAGTGGACATCGTGGGATAGTTTACATAGCTTCCTGTGGAGAAGAAAGACAACATTAATGAACTAGAAGCCACAAAACATCCAGTTTTATTTAACTGAAGCAATCTGGCAGGAAACATCAATCATCACAGTCACCAGATCTCAGTTGAACCTTTTAGTTATAATTATTCCTGGATGATCCGATCATGGTGAAGATAAAAATATACCCTGGATTTGAATAAAACACATGTATACAAGTCACTAATCGAACAAACAAACAAATAAATAAACCATTTTATGAATAAATGAATAAATAAAATGTATTATTAAGTAATAAGTTAATTTATTTATTTTTAACAAACTGATTAGTTAAGTAAATAAAAAAATGGAGAGGATTGAAGACTTAGAAATTAAGTTCCGCTGTTTTACCGCCAGATGGAGACATTTATGGAGTTTAACTTCTCTGCTTTTATTTTTGCTTACGCAGATATTCAGGGTACACTTCCGTCCCGATGCTATAAATAACAACATGAGGTTAAACCCAGAGAGAAGATTCACATTTTAAAGATGTGAATATAAGAAGTCGAAAGGTTCTGTTAGAACCCGATGTGAGCTGCGTTTCTTTAATTCAAATTCATTTATTTTATTTAAACCGGATTTTGTGGGTTTGTTTGGTCTCAGTCCAAACAGGATGCTTGCTTTCTAGTTTCGTTTCTCCTGAAACTCAAACTCAGCTGAATGCTCTTTCTTTCGTGACGTCAGAGTGATGTCAGAGCTTTAAAATTGTTCTGTTTTATAAAGCGTGTAGAGATCTTCGGTCAGGTTTATGGAGCTGGTCTCCTGCTGGGAACTCAGGACAGAATCCCTGTTTTTATTGGTTGAAACCTTTGAAATCATCGGAACCAATTAACAGAAACTTGGTGTAATTTTTAATGTGTTGGAGCGAAGCTCAACTTCTCAGCTCTTAACTCAGTTCCTTAACTTCCACTTTACCTCCTCACAGACGCACTGACTCACTGTATCAGTCCGCGGCGGAGGGGAAATAGTCCCGGAACGCCCTTCTAATCTTTCCTCGGAATTTAATCTGATTCATCAATCAATTAGGAGTTTTACGTTTCTCAGTTTCGTTAAAGTTTTTAGTTCCTGTGTGCGCGGCTCACCTGCCCTTTCCGAACCTGCAGTTCCCAAAGACGTAGAACTTGCAGAGGTGCAGCTGCTGACAGCTTCCTTCGCACCGATCTCCCCGGCTGTAAGTCCTGCAGAGCCGCAGGGAGGTACGGCCCACCACCGTGTAGGACTTCCCCTCGGGGACCAGCAGAAAGCGCTGCGGACAGCCCTGGATGATGTAGATGAAGTCTCCATCTGAGAGTCGGCAGCGATCCTGCAGATGTTGCTGCAGCTGCTGCAGATGCATGGACCCCCTGCTGTCACACAGGCAGCTGGTGGCCTGGTGGATCACTGAGCTGATGGACGACATGCTGCCTCATCTGCGGATACAGAGAGACTGACGGCCGAGAGGAGAGTCATGGCTATGGAGGAGGTGCTGAGAGCAGGGGAGGAGCAACAGGTGCAGATGTTCTCCGCCCTCCTATACCTACACAACTCGGAATCTGTGAGAACCAAAGTTTGTTGAAGCAGCGCAAGTTGTCGATGTCCTGAAGAAGAGCTGCAGCTGCAAGATTCCAGTGGACCTGGTTACTGAATGTTAACAAATCAGAAACACAGCTGTGGTCCATCCATCCATCCATCCTCCTGAAGGGTACCTAGGTGTTCCTAGACCAGAGTGATGTAAACTGGCCACTTTATTAGGTACACCTTTTCAACAAACAGAAACAGTGAATCAGCCAATCACAGGGCAGTAATAAGCATTTACGAATCTAGTCGGTGAAGACAATGAGCTGAAGTTCAAACTGAGCATCAGAAAGAGGAAGAAGGTGGATTTAGGTGACTTTGACTGTGGCCTGATTGTTGGTACTAGACAGGATGTTCTGAGTACTTGCTGGTCCATTGGGATTTTCATCCAACAACCATCTCTCAGAACCGGACAGGATGGGAGAACATTTTCTGACTCTTTGACCTGAAAGGTCCAGTTTGGCTTTTGCAGATGGTTTTCAGCCCAGCCTCCAGTCCATGTCCTAGTCCTGATCCTGGATCAGAGACTCCACTCTGGCTGCTGCTGCTGCTGCAGGTGTGTCCAATCAGACAGGTGTGTGTGTGTGGGAGCTGACTGATGAAGCTGCAGCTCTGCAGCTCTCAGTGGACGGATCCTGCAGCTGGACTGGCAGACATGCTGCTCTGTGTCTCCTACCTTCTGTTGCTTTGGGTGGTCTCTCTTCAGACAGGTAAGAAACACCTGAATGTTCCCCTGTTTCTGTGCAGATGGGTTCAAACCATCAAGCAGAACATGGGACAGCTGGATTTGATCTTTTTCTTTTTTCTGAGGATCAACAGGTTGTATTAACTTTGAGCTCTTTGTTCTCCAAAGTCTGAAAAGGTAAAAACACATTAATCCAGGTTAGAACCTCCTCCTGGCTTTAGGCCCAGGATCTACTGACCTGGATGTGTTTGATGAGAAACAATTTGAAATATCTTCTTGTTTAACCTGGTAGAACATTTAAAGATGGCAGAGATGCAATGAAATAAAACACAAAGCCAAGAAAACCAAAATGAGCAGCTCCATGATCTCTACCCAGAACTCAAAGTTCCTGGTTCCTGCTGTAGAAATGAACTGAGGTCTTATGAAGGTTCTTGCAGATGAGGAGCAGCTACATCTCCTCAGCGGAGTCAGTGTTTAGACTATGCAGACTGGTTCTTGGTTGAGCTTTTTGCTCCTTGTAATGACATCTGGGGTTTAACGTTGAATCAGTCAATTAGACAGTTTGGATTCTGGATTCCTGAACTTCTTCAGTGGGTGTGGAGGATCCAAATAGAATGGATCATAGCTGGTTCTGACTTCTGCTGATGGTAAATGAGCTGCAGGTTCATTCATTCTTCTCAGAGCTGACCTAATTCAACAAACCAATTTGGGTCAGACTAAAAGAACTGCTACAATCAGAACACTGACGCATTAAGTGTTTTTAAAATGATAAAAATGTTCTGAGATGATGATTGGATTGTTTCTTCAGATGGAAACCAGAATCAGACCCAGAATCTGCTGAATGTGACTCTGAATGAAACTCTACAAGAACACTCGACCTTCTCTGCATGGTTTGGTTTTAGTGGTGAGTCATAGATGCTAGAGAAACATAACCGGACCTGATCTGTTGTTCTCACCTTTTAGAAGTTGTTCTCCTGCTCTTCTCTTTCTTCAACCCTTCTCAGATGTTGCAGGCCTGCGCTCCTTCCCCGCTGAGCTGGATGTGCAGACCAGGATCATCGGGGGCCAGGAGGCATGGGCCAACTCCTGGCCCTGGCAGGTCTCCCTTCAGTTCTCATCCATGCCGGTCTGTGGCGGCGCCATCATTGGGCCACAGTGGGTCGTCTCAGCTGCCCACTGCTTCAGAAGGTCAGAGGTTAAGTTGGATCTTAAATGGGGAACTTGTGTTCTTCGTGATTTTTGTATTCAAATGCTGTTCAAGCTGACATTTCCACAGGTACAACAAAGAATCTCTCTGGAAGGTTCTGGCAGGAAAACATGACCTGGATAGGCCTGGCGAGCCAGGAGAGCAGGTAAACTGGGGTCCAAGGACCAGATCTTCCTTCAACATTCATAGCTATCTTGGTCTGAACTCTTTGCTCTCTATGAGGCAGAACTATCAACATGACCTTGCCCAGACTATCTTCTTCTTTCTGCTAAGCTGGTGGGAATCTCACGGATCATCAGCCACCAAGAGTACGACACCTGGACCAAAGACAGCGATGTGGCTCTGCTGAAGCTCAAGCGTCCTCTAGTTTTCAACGACTTCGTCAGACCCATCAACATCTGGATGGCCCCATTGCCTGAGATGATGAAGTGCACCATCACTGGATGGGGGTCCACACAAGAAAGTCAGTAAAGGGGAGATTTGTAGGAAACTGTAGATGCAGAGGAATACTTGAGAAATCTGAGACTTGTGTTTTATCTGCAGATGGTCCTCGGGTCAACAGACTGCAAGAGGTGAATGTCAGCCTTCTGGCATCAGATGTCTGTAATGAGTACTACAACGGCAGAGTCCGCTCGTCCATGTTCTGTGCTGGGAAGGATGAAGGCGGGATGGATGCCTGTCAGGTAGACTTAGAACTGGATTTGGATCTTGGTTCTCCTGTATCTTTTAGCTGTTTTGAACTTTGATCATTGTCTTACCTTTTCTGTGTCAGTCTTACGTTCATTCCCTGTGTGGCTATGAGAATCAATGATCTTCTCATTCGGTGGTCGTCCTGATTTATGTCTGAATTACAAATGCAGAGAACAGTTTTTTTTTTTTTTAATCCATCGTTGGTCTAGTTTTCCTCTCGTTGGTTCCATCATCCAGTTGTTGTCGACGTCATTCCATCTAGTGTCTCCTCACTGCCGTCATTCTGCTCAGTCTGTAGCAGTGTTGCATCTTCTCATGCATCTCATGGATGATCAGTGGAAACAGTGTGCACCTCCTCTCAGCTGTGAATACCTACCTAAATGTGATTTCTTAGTTTTCTATTTGTAATAAATTAGCAACAATCTGGAAAAAACTTCTTTCACATTGTCACAGCGGGGTGTTGTGTGGAGAATGTTGGGGAAAGAGATTAATTTGATTCCATTTGGAAAAGGCTGGAACAGAACTAAATGTGGAAAACGTGCAGAGCTGTCAATACTTTCTAGATGCTCTCTAGTACCTTAAGTCAACGCCATTGACTGTCCACTGTCTCTACATGCTCATCCAGGAGGAGTGAATGCTGCAAGTCACTGACTGGATGCAATCTGCTGGGTTTCCTTAGATAGAAAAACAATTTGAATAATGAACTGAATCTGACTGAACTGTTTGATAGTTGGGATTAATTGAAATGTAAGAACCTGACTTGGAACCTGTATGATTGATTGAATTGACTTTGTAAAGAGCCTTGAGATGACGTGTTGTGAACTGGTGCCAAGGGAAGAAACCGGATTAAATTGCTGGTATGCCCCCTTTACTCTGGATAAAGAACCTTACAGTTCAGCCAGAAAATGGATGGTCTTTGCAGGGTCTTGGTGAGGCCTTCAGTGGTGAATTATGAAAACCATGTGATGAAGAGAGGTTTTAGATGGTTTAAGCATGCACAAAACGTCTGTAGTGAAGTCATGGTAGTATATCATGTTAGTAGCATTGGTTGTCTTGGGCACTGTAGCTGAAGATCTGTGGAGAGGGTTGAGGTCACAGACGTCTGGAGTTTAAAATGGGATGGGGCTCATGTCTGGGCAGAGACCTGATCATGTGAGGGTGGACATGAGTGGCTAATGTAAAAGCTACTGTGGTAGAAAGAATATAGAGGGTATCATGACTATCTTCACTCACCATTGCCTTCAACCTACATCCCCAGCAGCAGTGGGACACATAGAAACTTTGTGTGTGAACCTTGAGCTGGGATTGGGTCGGCCTAGTGCGGTCAAACTGAAAATCATTAGAGGTCTGGTCTAATGAACCTTCTATCTTTGTGAATTATCTTGTCCTGTCTGGATCTCAGGGGGACTCTGGAGGTCCACTGTCCTGCTTCACTGGAACCAGACATGAGCTAGCTGGTTTGGTCAGTTGGGGAGTTGGTTGTGGTCGAGCAAAGAAACCAGGAGTCTACACCAAAGTCCAGCAGTACGTTGAGTGGATCTCTGGCATACTAAGTGAGTTTGGGATTAATCTGACACACGAGCTTCTTTCCCACCTGGAGAAGGTAAATGATAAATGGACTGAACTTATATAGCGCCTTTTCAGTCATACAGACCCGCTCAAAGCGCTTTACACTAGAGCCACATTCACCCAGTCGCACTCACTAACGCTCACACATTCATACACCGATACACAGATCGGTAGGCAACTTGAGGTTAAGTGCCTTGCCCAGGGGCACATCGACATATGGCAGGAGCCACAGTCGCCTGGTCTGTTCTCACTGTAACATTTTGTTCTCGTCTATTCAGATGATAACAGGATGTATGATGATGGCCCCACAGTGGAGGGTATGTTTCTTCAATGCAGAGATGTTTTGGAGTCTTATAAAACCCATTTATCTTGTCTAACATTCTGACCCGTCTTTGATCACCTGAGCCACAGAGGAGAGGTGTGGTAAGCAGCGTATCTCCAGCTGTGATCAGGCTCCACGCACAGTTGGGATCGCTGTGTCCCAGAAAGGGAGGGTCGGTGTGGAGAACGTGACTGAGTCCTGTTCTTTCTTCTGGCCATGGATGGTCAGCCTGCAGTCCAACAGACGGCACTACTGCAGTGGAGTGCTGATCCACCACCGCTGGGTGGTCACACCCAAACACTGCAGTGTCAGGTGAAACCTCTGACCATGATGCTCCTCAGTTAACCTTCACCTCCACTGCAGGAACCATTCAGACCTGACTTTGTTTTCTAAACAGTGCAAAAGAAGATGTGGTTGTTCTTGGAGTTCATGATCTCAGGCAGAAGTCGACCCAAACCATTCTGGTGGATGAGGTCTTCAGCCCTATGCATGATGCTAGTTTCCCTCCTCAGTCAGACCTGTCGCTGCTCCGCCTCAGTGTCTCTGCCAGATATGGTAAGAAGCAGCTCTGTGATGGCAGAAGATCCAAACCTATCTGCAAGATGTTCTGATGATGAGAACCAGCAAGGTTGATGGTCTCCAGTCTCTCTGCAGGAAAGTCCGGTACTGTGCTGGGACTTAAAAGTAACACTGGAGAAACTGCTAAAGACAACCACCAAACTGGTTCTCCAGTCAGTTCAAGCAGGAGGTTTTGCTCTTCAGGCCTCACTTGTACTTCAGCTCTATGTTCAGACAGCAACTGAATTAAAATGTCCCATGGTTCTTTCTCAAGGTCCAAAAGTGTCTCCGATATGTGTTCCTGAGGAAGATGAGGAGTTGGACGACAGCTGGTCCTGTTTCACAGCTGGATGGGGCCAGACTGAAGCTGTAGGTAAGATCCACATCATGGTTCTGTAGAGAAGAGAACATCTGCTGTTCTGTTTGAATAGAAGAAAACTGGAATATTTCAGCTGTCTCAAAAGTGGCTTAAGTTTGGTACCGAACATTTCTGGAGGTACAGTTCCATCTATGGTTCAATTCTCACCTATGGATGGCCTGGTGGAAAATTACTGAAAGAACATCTGAATTCTTTAAGACCTGGGAAGAGATGGAGAGTGTTGATGGAAAGACGAACATGGATTAGGATGGATGATCACTAGGTGTTGCTGGACATTCAGTTCCTTCAGAGTTCTGTGTGTCTCAGGTCTCATTTCAGTGGGATCATCTTAATCAGAGGAACCAACTCAGCTGACTTCGCTGAACCTCTATGGCAGAACCCAGCAACCCTTCAGAAGAAGTGCCTCTAACTTTCTTGTAATCAGGATCTGGTTCTTCCAGTCATGGTCCAAATCTCAGCACCATAGGTAGAGGGTTAGTGTAGATGAAGCAGTAAATCTAGAGCTTCACAGACAGGAGGAAGTCCCCTGTCACTGCAGACAAAGCTCTGATCCATCTCCAGCTCCATCCTGACATCATTCAGGAAGTCTTCAGGCAGAGACTCGCCCCTGGCATGGTGGAATCCACAGTTTAGTCATTAGCATGGAAATAAATAAATAACTCCTGGTTGGCTCATTTTGAACCTTGATGAGAAGCAGCTGTTTCTTTGCTTTCTTTTGTAGTCTGCATTAGTCCTGCTCTTTCCTGACCAAGCTTAAAGTTGTCCATCTGCCCTTTAAAGGGGAAACCTCCTGGATCTGATGAGCCATTACCTTTTTCTACTTCATTTGTTCCACAGAGGAGATAAATCCCAACAGTCTGCATCACGCTGGACTGACCCTGGTCAACCAAACCACCTGCGTTCAGAAGTGGGGAGACCTTATCAGCGAGGATCACATCTGTTCACATCCTGCGGGCTCAGCTTCCTGCATGGTAACTTCAGCCTTCAGGGGGAATCTCGTATACGATGTTGAACGTTAGACTGGAAAGCATTAGTGTAACAGTAGATCCAGGGAGGTTAACCCCAAAGGCCTGGCATCTCTTAGACCTTTATTCTCTCTGCAGGGAGACTCTGGAGCTCCGTTGTTCTGTCGGAAACGTGATGCCTACTTCCTGTTCGGTGTGGTCACATGGGGCAGCCGGCGGTGCAGTGCAGACAAACCGGCAATCTTTACCAGACTCTCAGACTACCGTTCATGGATTGATGACGTGACAGAACAATAAAGATGTTTGACTTGAAGCTGAAATCTGAGACATTTTCATTCATAATGGCAACAAATGAATTTATTCAATTCCACGAGAACACAGATGAACCTCAGCATTCCTTCCTGCTGGTGATTGAAGGTCATGAAGAATCAGAGCTCTGCAGGTTGGAGGCTTTTACACGACTTATAGCCGCCTTGCTTCTGTACTGCTGATCTCTAGGCTTGAAACTAAATGGACAAAATCTGTAGTTGAACCAGTTGATTAGATGTTTTTAAAGGTTCAGCCTCATGGAAGTACATTTGATGAAAGACAGGTGTGTTAAGATGGCTAGAATGGTGTGACATGATGTAACTGCATCGGCTGCATGCTTGCTAAACTGCATTTATTGCGTGACAGAATCCATGCCTGGACAAAGGGGGAGAGGATTGGACCAATGAAGCTGTGAGGAGTAGAGGTGCTGAAGGTGGATGAGTTTAAGGATCTGGGCCAGTATTCCCAAACAACCCCAAAACTAAGAGTAGCTCCTAGTGACGGCATTCTGGAAAAAATCTTTGAATTTCCCCTCGGTTAGACAAGTTATTCACAAAGCATCTTAGGCCTTCAGAGAGCTCCTAACATGAGATGTTCATAGCAGTGAGGAGGACCTTTAGTGAGCCTAAGTGTCTTAAGCTGAGAAAATGGAGGAAAGACTGATAGAAAGGAGAGATATTCTCCTCCAATGAATAGTGAATTAATAAAACGCTACCGGCTCGTGCATTAGACTTGGATCTGAAATGGACTCTTCTTGCTGCTGTTTTAGGTTTTATTTGCATTTAATTTAAAAAGGATAAAAATCTTGACTCATTTCTCAGATCAGCTTGTTGATACTTTATTCCCTTTTTCCCAGAACTCCAACACAAACCCTCAGGTCAGGACTTTGACATCCGACCGTTTGTTCAAGCACCTGAACACACACTGTGCAGGTGTAGTGACTCGGCTCTGCAGAAATGACTCCGTCCTTCAGGTTCTTTGGTAGAAAACCTGAATCAGAATTAGTCTGGTGCTGGTTTGAGTTGTTCTGATCCAGCAGAGACCAGGTCCAGATTCAGCTGTCCTGCAGCAGGTCATACGATCCTCCGTTCACCACCTCGTGTCTGTCCACCACCTGCAGAGACGGCTCATGTTAAACCCCGGGCCTGCTCGCTCACACCTCTGCAGGTAAGACTGTGCATCAAAGCAGAACAATGGAAGCTCACTGCAACCTTAACAGATGGCTGTGGACTCCCCGTGGCACCTGATGCATTGGACCAGGTCGGTTCTGGATCTGTTGGTTGTGGACCTGCTTCATAAACAGGGTTACAGATGCTGCGGCTGTAGTTTTCTGTTTCTGCTGCAGGTTCGTTGTCGTTGTCCTGTAGGAACAACCATGAGGAACAGTAGATGAGTTGGGATGCATTTAAGATTTTATGATTTAGACTCATACTTTTAGTATTACAACAACTTTATTCAGACATTTTTATTATAAAGAAACAAATATACAATATATGTCCTTAAAGTTCAAAAACGGTCTGAAAAGGTTATATATGCAGAAGCAATGAGCTTTTAATGCCCACCCCCCAAACCAGTTTACACTGGAGTAGAAAAGATGCTACCTTTTATCATACATACAAAAATAGAATTTAGGATAATAATTTCAGTCCACAATAATAGCATTTTAGAACAATACAGCCAATAGCTTCCAGCTGTTAATTACATTCACATGGTTCATAATGTTTAATCACATTTGTCTTAAATGTTTTTACATTTTTTAATGTTGTACAGTTTTTTTTTTTTTTTTGGTCCTGCTGTAATTTGTTCCATACATCAACCCCAGAAAAGAAATACAATGTTTTATGTTTGTTCTTACTTTTGGTTTTCTGAACATTTTGTACCCTCTAAGATCATAAACGCCATCCCTGATTGAACAAACCCTGAATATATACGAACAACAAATTATTCTTTACTTTGAACTGCTCAGTTCATGTACAAAGGCAACTCATGAAGCGACTGTGGCTCAATAGGAAGAGTAGTCGTCTTGCAATCAGAAGGTTATGGGTTTGATTCCGGCTTCCTCCTGCCATATGTCGATGTGCCCCTGGGCAAGGCACTTAACCTCAAGTTGCCTACTGATCTGCGTATCGGTGTATGAATGTGTGAGCGTTAGTGAGTGCGACTGGGTGAATGTGGCTCTAGTGTAAACGCTTGAGTGGTCTGTATGACTGGAAAGGCGTTGGTTAAGTTCAGTCCATTTACCATTTTCAGGTCAACCAAATCTTTACATTTAGGCAGGTGTTTCCCCCACACTTCAATACAGAACATCAGGTAAGGTAGAACTCAGGAGCAGTCTTAGAGTTATAAAGCTGTTGGATTAGAAACGCTTTAACTTTGTCACTGCCAGTGATTTAGAGAACTGTGCTCTAATATAATCAATATGTGGTTTCCAACTTAACTCATTTTCTATTATTGCCCCAAGAAATTTTACATCACTTACTCTTTCAATTTCTGTGTCATTTATTTTCAGTTTTGTGGCCACATTAATAGGACAATTTGTGAATATGAGAAATTTAGTTTTCTTTAAATTCGAGGTTAATTTGTTTAAATCAAACCAACATTTTAATGTGTTCTGTTTCAATTGTGTCCATTAGTGTTTTTAAATCTATCAGAACTAAGGATATTATTAAAATGTAATGTTTTTTGAAACTATATCATTATTATATATAATAAATAATGAAGGACCCCAAACTGACCCCTGCGGGAGACCAGGGTCATTGTCAGTAACTGTGAGTCAGCGTTTTCAATGTGGACAGACTGTGATCTACTCTGTAAGTCTTGATCCAAGAGCCACACCACTAATTCCATATCTACACTATTTAAGTCATAATTGATGATTAACAATATCGAGAGCTTTAGTTAGATCTAAGAACAGCCCCACAGTGTATCGTTTGTTATCAGATATATTTTCCACAAGGAGTTTGTTGTGTACTCGTGTAAAAACAGGTAAATGTTCTGATATTTTAGCAATAAAAAAGTCCACTCCTCACCTCACTTTGAATAACATTAGTAGATATATTGTCAATCAATGTCACACTGTTTCTTGTTATTCATGTTGGTCGAGTGATTGATGGATAAATTCCTAAACTAAACACTCAACTAATAAACTCTGTATTTGCATTTTGCATTTGAGGATCCAACAGATCAATGATAAAATCCCCACAAACAAAACCCATTTTTCTGTTGTTTATGCCATCATACATTTCTATTTTCTCCCTAAACTTTTCAATACAGGATCCTGCTTTTCTACATATACAGCTGATTATTACATTCTTTGACTTTTCCATCTCCGTTTCCACAGAAACACACTCCATATTTATATTAATAACAAACATGTTCCTTTTAAAGTCATGATCAACATATAAGGCGATGCCCCCACCTTTTTGACAGCCTCTACTTGTGAAGAACATATTCTTCAATTTCAAACAAAAGAAGATTGTTCTTCATGAAGCCATGTCTCAGAGATTAATATTGCAGATAATGTATTTTTTATTTGTCTCAACCAGTGAATAATCTTAGAAAAATTTGAGTTTAGACTTCTGCAGTTGAAATGTATAACAGATAGTTTGTCTTTTGTAATCACAGTGCTCTCTAAAGTATAACATTCAGTATGTATGTACTGTAGTGTAGAAATGATTCTCTGGATCAGTATCATTCTGCATGTCTCGTCATTTATTCTCTGTGTAGTCAAACCTTTGCAACCACAGGCTTTTAACACATTCATTACCAGATGTTGTTCTTACTGTTTTAGTAGTTGAGGATTTTGGTTCATCCAAATTTGTTGTAGGTCTTATTTCTTCATCGTCCATATTTGATGTGAGTTGTCTTCATCATGCCATCCTTGTTAATCTCCATAAGGTGTCATACGTATTATTCAAGTTCTGCAATATCTTTAATAACTATCACTTTTGCTTGGTTTCATTCAGCTTTATCAATAATCTTCTTCTCTCTTCTCAGGATCCTTGCTTGTCTTACAACTTCAGCCTCTCTTTTTGTAAGGTGCTTGTTCACATATACACTTGCGCCCTTCAATGTTTTAGCATTTCTCAGCACCTCCATTTTGTGTCTCCTACTAGCAAGACTAATGATAATGTTTTGCTATTTGCTGTATTTTTGAGCCAAAGTATGGCAAGCCACAATGTCTTTACTATCTATCGTGATGTCTTGGCTGTTGAGGAAGTTGATCACCTCATCTTCTAGTGAAGCATCTGGATTTAGAGCAGGTGGTAGCTCACCTGCCCCGTCACCAGCTGCGGCCTGTACATTAGTGTGGTGTTTTTCAAGCCCCGATATCAGGAGGTTATCCATCCTCGAAGACTGCTCTAAGTCACCAGTTCTTCTATGCAGTTCAGTTTTTCTGTCCCTTTCGTGCATTAAAGCCTTTACTTGTTAGATTTTATCCAATGCTTCTTGTAGACCTCTCTGCTGTTTCACAGTAGTTATTTCATTTGAAATAAAATCCAAAGATTTCTTTATCTCCTCCAAATCTTGGACCAATCTCTCAGTGGTCATTGTTCCACCAAATGTTATTCTGAGGTGGTTGTATGGAAAAAGGTTTGGTGATGGTGTCCGCTTACCAACAGGTTGTACCTTATGCTGGAAAAAGTCCAAATATTTCATCAAATATAGAAAAGGGTTTTAATCGGGGAATGGTTTATAATCTAGGGGAAACCATAGCAATGACGGTGTAACCTTTAGCACCTGAATGACCTGTGGTAAAGCGGTGCCACTGTAGACTTAAGAACGTTGTGAAGGCTAAAGTTAGCAAGGTTTACTAGCTTCACATCTTTCAAAGCCAAAAAGACGGAAAATTGTGAAAACCAACAATTCAAGAACAAATGGACAGAGAAGTACTTGTTAATTCTGCGGAAAGCGACGAGTTGTAGGCTGGTGCGTTGCTGTGGTGAAAGAGGAACATTTGAACAGACACAACGAAATAAGCCATGGAGGCTTTTCTGCATGTTTTCCAGAAGAGTCTAAAGAATGGAGATCTAAAGTACAGGTGCTGCTGTTTTATTTCAACAAGCTCAAGTTGCTATCTCACCTTGAAGTAGTGGAACTGGAACGGTTTGCTGTTGTGGCTGTAGAAACGATATCCAACCAAGACGGCTCCCGCCACCAGAAGGATCAGAAGGACCACTCCCACTCCCATCCCGGCCTGGTGGGCCACATGCGTCTGCTCAGCCATTCAGAGACACAGTCACAGACCTGCTGTTTAAAATGGGATACAAACACAACATTGTGTCACTTACAACGCTATGGGGAGGAGGAGCTTTCAGAGGTCCCTGGAGGACATGGATGATCCCATTTGAAGCCGGAACGTCGGAGTCCATGACGAAGCGGTCGTTGATGTAACAGGAAGTCTGACAAGAAGAAGCAGATGTTCAAACTGCAGCTGATACAGAAATAAAGGTCCACTCTAAGAGTCTCCACATTTCAAAGGTGCTGGAAGTCTCACCAGAGAAGAGGGGTTGAGAAGGTTGGCAACCCCAAGGACTGTCAGACTACCAACTCGAGTCCTGATCCGACTGTTGTTTCTTAGTTGGCTCAGAGGAAGAGCCTGACCTTCGGACAGGTGGAACTCGATGTCCCGCTGGGACAGGGTCTGTTGGGACACACAGGTGAGGACACTGAAGCTCTGAAACTGTTGGCAGATGTGATCTGTCGCTGGGTCTCACCAGGTTCTCTGGCAGGCCACTATTCTCAGGTACAAACAGGGTGGACTGAACATCCGGGTCACTGAGACGCTTCACAAATGTCTGGCCAGACTTGGACACCTCGGAGTAGTTCAGAATTTGCTGAAGAAGTCAAAGATGTGTTTTAGTAGCAGCATGAGGAGTTGGTCTGTGAGTAAATTTGTGGAACTCACTATGAGGAAGTTGGAGAAGGTGGGGGTAGACCTGAGAACCTGCAGCAGGTTTCCTGCACAGCTGAATCCATCTCCAATGTAACCTGGTTCACACTCACACTGCACCTCTGAAACAAAGATAACATCCTGATATCTGCTGAAGATCAATAAACAACCATCACCTGTAGCTGGTTTTTATGTTCCTCAAACATTCTTGAAGTACTGCTACAGAAGGGCAGAGAGTTCTGAGCTCGTCTAGCAGAGTTATTCTGCTAGACGAGCTCAGAACCATGAGGGAGTACTGCTTCAATAAAGGGCTGAGGTTGGTCAAGGTAACATCTACATGAATAGGAGGCTCCCAAGGTTTCCTAGTAGAACATTCCCCAAAGGATCCAGCTGCACCCACTACCCCCCCCCCCCCCTAAACCTCAATATTAGAACCAGTTTGATCGAGAGCAGCCCTGCTATTGGATCAGAACAGTGTGTGCCATCCTCCCCAGATATAGTCTCTAGTTCACCAGTTTTCCTCTCTTGGACAGCTTTGGGCAGCTCCAGAACCCTACAGACTAGGACCTTACTACAGAGCTGCAGTTGTGGAGAAGTGTGTCAATGAAAGAAGGTACCATCCTGTTCAGATGATCACGTTTTGTTATCAAACCGGTCAGTGGTTTTAATGTTATGGCTGATCACTGACTTCACCTTACAGAATGTTTTCCTCTTACCCATCATCCTGTAGCAGAAGGCATCCCAGGTCTCACTGAGGTTTTTCCGGGTGCCGTAGTCCACGATGCCAACGTGTCCGAAGCCACAGTTGGGGTTGGAGTGGGTGGTGGGGTAGGCGACCCGGGCCCGGTCCAACCAGCCAGATGCACACATGTTCAATCCACCCTTCACAGATAAACCCAACCAGCAGATTAAGTCAGAAAAACGGCGTCCAGCAGATGAAATCTGGATCTGGCTGTGTTGAGTTCACTGACCTGTTGAGCGTAGGAGAGCTGAGCGTATGTAGCCAGGCTGCCTCCTTTTGCCCTGCAGTCCTGCTGAGCCTCTGTGTAGTTTAGTTTGTACTGACCTTTAACTGATCGGTAATGAAACACGCCAAGCGTTGCATCTGTACACAAACAGGATCAGCATCTAGATTTCAGTCTAGAGCAGGGCTGGTGTCTTGCATGTTTTAGGGTTGTCCCTGTTCCAACACATTTGATTCAAATGACTGATTAACCTCCTTAGTTTGTCATCAAGGTCCTCAGAGGCCTATTAATTAGTCCCTTGTTAACTTCAGTTGTGTTGAACCAGGACAACACCTCAAACATGCAGGACACCGGCCCTTGAGGACTGACTGTGGACACAGCTGGTCTAGAGTCTAATTCATGATTCAGGAACATGTGATTCCTTAATGTGATTGATTATTTTGTTCCCATGCTAATTCAGAATCTGGGCCCATTTTCTGAATGGACGTACCTTCAAAGTGGAGGTCGGTACATTTAGCATCTGGGTGGCACTGTCCATTGTCCTGGAGACAGCGGCTGATTGGCAGCTGCTTGAGATCACAGGTAACTCCATCTCCGATGTAGTTGTCCTTACAGGTGCACTTTTTCTTCCCCTGTTTACATACTTTACTCTTTAGCACACATGACACATCTGAGAATGACAGTTAAAGCGAGTGCTGCTTGGTTCCTCACCGGAGCCACCATGGTGCAGGTGGCGTGTTCGTGGCAGCCGCCGTTGTCCCCGCTGGCACAGGGGTCCATGGGTAGACAGGTGAAGCCGTCTCCAGAGTGGCCCTGAGGACACAGGCAGCTCACCTTCTCTCCTCTCTGAGAACATTTAGCTTCTCTGGCACAACCACCATTCCAGATCTTACATATGTCCACCACTGTGGAGATGGAGAGACAGCATCATGGCAGGGCAGTAGAATGTGGGAACCGGGCACTTCCTACAGGAAAACCAAGGTGTGTTTACCTGTGCAGGTGAGTCCGTCACCAACATGAAACGGTCGACAGACGCAACTGTTGTTTTCCTGACAGATGGCCTTTGGAGAGCAGGGTGGAGAGCACTGGAACACCTCAGCTGGAGCATAGAGAGACGCTGTTAGTCCTCATCGGGCATGTGCTCCAGCATTCAGCTGAGAAGCAGACGAGTGGTCTGCAGATCGGAGCAGCGGACGTTGTCCTCCTGACATTCCCTGTTCATCTCTTAGCTACATTTCATCAGTTGTCTTCCCTCCATTACTGCATTTCACACTGAAGCACATTCCAGAAACAAGGAACTTCTTCCCACTACATAATGTTTTCATTTATTCTCGCAGATGTTCTGGAACTGAAGACACCAAATTATGAAACATTTCAGGTCCTACTTTGGTATTGGACTTATTCCCAATAACAGCCTTGGTCACTCCTTTTCTTTGCTCCATTTCTTCCAACACAGTGTGATGGTCCATCACAGAGAAGTGACTCCTCCTCTGAGGTTCACATCAGGCTTCATTTGTAAATGTGACTCTGTATTGTAGAGCAGAACAAAGGTTCTCCAAAGTAATCTCTGCTCCATGTGGATCACCCCGACCAGCTAAGGCTGCTTCCTAAAATTCCTCCAGATTCCTTGGTTGGTTTCAGGATATTCTGCTCTGTCCCAACCAATCTTTCTCTGAGGAACTTGGTATCAGTTTAGGGATTTTCTTTCTCAGATTTGTTGTTCTGGCGATCACCTAAACATCTTTGCTCCTCAGAGACTCATGGAATCTGCTTTCAGACCAAATTAACTTTATTATCATTCTTTTTATTAATCCTAAACCGTCCACTTCTGAAATGTGTTGCAGCCTGGACTGCAGGAATGGAAAACAGGGACTGTTACTCATAGGACCCAAAGACTCCACAGAGTTCCTT
Source organism: Girardinichthys multiradiatus (assembly GCF_021462225.1). Lineage (NCBI taxonomy): Eukaryota > Metazoa > Chordata > Actinopteri > Cyprinodontiformes > Goodeidae > Girardinichthys > Girardinichthys multiradiatus. The sequence continues at coordinate 30,312,454 of NC_061809.1, forward strand.
ACTTTGGATCAGTTTAAAATTCTGTAAAAACCAAACTTACTTTGCTGAACATCACATCGTTCTCCGGTCCATCCTTCCTCACAGAAACACAAACCTGTGCCCCGGAGTCCATCGTCACATGACCCGTGAGCCGAGCAGTTACAGGCTGAAACATAAAGTCAGGACGATGAAACATGGAGACTTGGAAACGTTAGAGGACACCCACCCTGGTGCTCACCTTTACAGCTGGGACTGTAGAACCCGTTCCTGCACATCTCACAGGCCGTGCCCCCAAAACCAGCATCGCAGGTACAGGTACCATTACCAAGCTGGCCGTCGTCGCATTTACCATGGTTGTTGCAGGGAGAGTGGGCTCCTCCGGGACAGACTGCAGACAGGAGTTAAATATTCATGGTGTCTCCATCAGACCTCAAGTCAGTTTAGAGCTGTAGAGCTAAATAACGTGTGGCTAAAATCAGTCTCATAAAACTAAACGGTTTGACCTCTCACCCAAACAGTCTCTTCCATAGAAACCAGAACAACACTTTGGATGCCAGATGTTGACGGTACAGATGGGTCGACAACCAGAGTTTCTACTGATGAACAAAGTTGGAAGATCACAATTCGTGACCTCCTGAACACAAAGAAACATCTGATGAGAAATGCGCCTCCTTCCTATCAACACATTCAGAGTCTACAGGGACAGAATCGGACCTTTTGTATGGTTCTTCTGGGGCAGAGAGATGCTGTGCATTGACCACAGTTCATCTAGAAGGAAAAATAAACATCTTCATCCACAGCAACACAAAGATTTATTATTTCTGCTTTCTGATTCTTCACATAAACAAACCAGGTGGGAGAGCTTTGTCTCAAACACAACATCTAACCATCTAATCTACAGGGGACCAGGTCCAGAAAGGGTCATTAGACTCATTTCAGTTTCAGAATCTTTAAACACCAACCAGAACCATGACTGGACCTTAAAGCTCCTGTTTCAGTGTGAACAACCACACTAAAAGTCCAAAGCGATCACACAGAACTTCTCTTGTTTCATCTCTGACCCAAAAGGTCGTTTCGGTGCTGATCATGCTTTAGGGGTTCCAGGCTGTTGAAGTCCAAAGCGTGACACCACCCACACCTCAGAACATGGGTGCAGGCTTCTGCAGCACTCCATGGCTGAGGAGAGGATGCTGGAGCAGAGACACGTCTAAAACATGAAGGACGGTGGGCCTTCAAGAGCTCAGGGCTGAGGAACTCTGATGACCTCCAGGTGTGCCTGAACGCCTTGCTTCTAAAACGGGGATGCAAGGTTTTACTGCATTGCAGCGTAGAGGGTTACTAATGATGATGACAGGGATGCCAGCTACCTTCAGATCATTAGCAGGCTGCTCCTGTGCAGCTCCTCGCTCATCCAACACCTTTCTTGTTCTTATCGTCAGCCCATAAGGAACGATCTGCCATGGAGCTCCAGACTGAGTGGTTAATGTTCCCTGTTTTTCTTCCATGTCCCAATAATCACGGCTGTCCCCTTCCCACCAGACTCCTTGCTGATGTCCTTGGATCATTCCAGCTTGATCCAAGTCCATCTTGTCCCTGATGTCTGGGCAGCTCTCTGCTCCTGCCCATGGTGATGGAGAAGTTGGAGTGGAACACACTGGTTCAATGGAGGTCAGGACTGATTGACCTCTGAGCCACATGGACATATAACCAATCTGGGTCAGTTGGAGAGCAAACACCTATTGTGTCAGCTTTCCTTAAATAACAGTCATCCTTCAGAATGCTCTTTCTAATGAAACCAGGAGACTTTTAGAAGGTAGGACAAATCAAGGACTTACCTTCAGATCTAAAAACGTCTGTTCATCACAGCGCCCTCCGAGGCTGGGAGGGATCAGTAGGCAGTCTATTCCATACGCGATCCCAGCTTTGAAGACAAGATGCCTCTGGATGATCCGACATGATCCGTCATTAACGTAGATTTCTCCCTGATCAACAAGAACAATCACAGACTCAGAGCCCAATCTCATCTCTTCTTCCTTGGTTCCCTTTTTCTGCTGCACTTACAATTTTGTCCAAACCACCGCAGGAGAATGAGAGAGCTGAACCATGCAGAGTCCGACCAGACTCCAGATAGATCAATTCTTCTGCATAAACCTGAGATTAAAGAAAACAAGGTGAACAAACTACAGACTGAAGGTACAATCTTTGCAGAAAGAAAACTTCTCATACAGTTTATACATGTGCAGTGGTATCTATTGTCCATTCTCCCTAAAGTTACCATCTTCAGAACAACAAGGGTGACATGGATGCTACCATGGACCCTTCTACAAGCTTCTCTCTGTTCCCTCTCACCTTCTGGCTCATCATGATGTGGTACTTCAGGTACTCCAGTAGCTGTGGTCGATTATGTTGGTGGAACAGGAAGTCCTTCTGTTGTTGTGGCAGAGAGGCCATGGCATCATCAGATGGCATGAAGATGGTCACTGGCTGGTTAATCGCATCATTTATGAGGTCCATCACACCTGTGTCCTGAAACACAGGATAGGAGATGAAGTTAGGTGGACATCTGAAACCATCAGATCTCCAGGCAAAAGAGCTATGGATCAAATCCAAGCAATGGTCCTGCAAGACATCGTGACACAGACGATTATACGTTGTTGAATGCCAACAAATAAAGTTTGACTTGTTTTAGGGCAACAGGCAACAGTGGAGTGTTTAATCTGCATGTTTGAACCCTTGGTGACCCTGCAGATGGACTGTGGTCTCTCTGGAAAATCATTGACATGGAGGTCTGCGGCAGCTTTACCTTCAGCAGTTTGTAGAATATTTTATAACCATGTCTTTCAGCCACGTCTGTCAGATTCAGCTTTGTTGGGTCCTGCAGAAAAACATGAGTTCAGAAGGTAACTGACCGACCAAGCTTCATGTAAATGATCCAGGCACTAATCAGGTTGGAATGTCACATTCCAGACTGCAGAAATGACGTGCACTGACAGGGATTAACCAGATGTTGTTTCTGTTAATGTTGGGTAGAAACAGCACGGTGTCAATTTCATGGATGATGCCGTTAACACTGATGTCGTCGCTTTTGGTCACATTCGCCTCGTTGATGGTGATTGCTCCCTGAAAATATGATAAACACAGACATGAGAGTTCACGTTTATCTGTACTTATAGTTAACTAAAGAAATTCCTAACACATGGCTTTGGTATCCAGGTGGAGAATGTTACAAAGAGCATTCAGAAGTCTGGTGGGCATATTTCTAGACTCTGTTTCCTGTCAGCAGCTGTAGGAGAGAAACTGTAGTTCACACGTGTTAGTTCAGTTCTTGGAGCAGGTGCATCTATTCTGGTACAGGAAGTTCTTTTCAGGTGGTGTACCTATGTCTACAGGAGTTTGTTATTCAAACCGTAACACACAGTTCTCTGATTGTTCACCTGTGTAGAGCTGGTAGTGAGTACGAGTCCAGACAGAGAGGTCAGGTTTCTGGGCTGGTTCAGGTCGTCAGGCAGCAGAGTGTGACACATGACGATGTGGTTGCGCAGCAGGTTGGCGAACGTCTCTTTATTGCTTAAAGAAGATTCCACCTGAAATGAAACAAACAAAGAATAAAACCAAGCAGCTGAACAACTGCAATCATTGAGGAACTACTGATCTCCGGAAGTTCTCACAGCTCCTCATCTGGAACCGTTTAATGAACCTCCGAATGACTCACTCTAATTAAGCTGGTGTTTTTGGTGGCCCGAGTGCTCGGAACAAAGACTGTGAATGGACCACGACCTTTAAGGGTAATGTCCATAATCTGAAACCAGAGTTCACTTCAGTTAATGACATTCGGCGTGCAGGGGGCAACAGAGTGAAATATCTGGTTGCTTACCATCAGACTGAAGTAAAATTGGGCAGACCCCATATTCCTCAGCTCCTGTGAAAAGCCAGTGGATGACTGATTAAAGACACGTGGAGACGCAGCTCAGTGAGGGGCTATGCTCCAGAAGCTCACCTTGTCAACGGTGCTTTTGCACTTGAAACCATCTCCAACATAGTTTTCAGCGCATGTGCAGGATCGGACACCAGGTCCTGTCATGTTGCACTGGGCAAACAGGTGGCAGCCGCTGTTTCCCTGAAGAACATCAGCAGCATGTTACTCATTCGGACTTTTGGGGAATGTATTACCGATGTATCAATGTGTAAACTGGTTGATTGAAAAGCTAAAAGTTGTTAAAGTCATCTCATTATAACAAAAACAGGATTTCTATATGGGGAAAGGAAACAAAACCAGTGATCAACAAACTGGTCACTGACAACCTTCTGGTGGTTTTAGCCAAACTCACCTTTTTACACAAGTTGACCATGCTGCATTTCTGCCCATCGCCTGAGTAACCTTTAATGCAGACGCAGGAAGTCTGCCGAGGTACAAAACATTAATTCTGAAACCAGTACCTGTGTTACTGTCTAAAGTTTGTCTCTACATCAACACTAAAGACAAAAGCCCTTACTTTGTTTGGTCCAACATGGATACAGTCTGCGTTAGCAGGGCATCCTCCATTTCCCTCAATACATGGATTTATCTCTGTGGAGATGAAAACATCACCTCCTCATCCAGTAACTACACAAACATTTGTCCTCACAGACAATTCAGCTTGTTAGCTGAAAACTAGTTTAGTTTAAACAGGATTTCCAACCTTTACACCTTCTGGTGGAAATCTTCAACTTTGTGAAGACCCTTTGAGACCAATACCTGTATTTAGATGTTAGAATATCTCTGAGACATTAAAATCTACTAATTTACTAATGGTGTCTGTGTTGCCCTGCGATGGACTGGCGTTCTGTACAGGTTGAACCCGCCTCTCGCCCATGGACAGCTGGAGATCAGCATCACCTTCCCTCGACCCACTATGGAGGAAGCGGGTATAGAAAATGACTGACTGATGAATTTATTAATTGTACTTCTAAACCCTATGCCACATACCTAGACCTGATAGATACAGTAAGCCTTTATTCTGTTCAGTAGCAACAAACCTCTACTTTCTCCTGAGAATAGGGAGACTATTGAACATGCTTTATGTTGGAGTGCCGTGCATTTTATCCCACCCAGAAATTTAGACGATTTCCTGCATTTTGACAGGTTGAGGGGATTGCCCAGGGAAGCAATCCTGCAAGAAGCGCCACTAAATCCCCTTCAAGATGAAACTCTAAGATACCTATGAACTATTTTAAAAACCATCAAAACATTCTTAGCAACAACAGCTTCAAGCATCATGAAATCACAAAGACTTCCTAATTTACAAAATGACCCTTTGTCTCTGAGACTTATCTAAGAACTGCTTCATACTTGAACTCATTAACCCTCCATATGTACCCATCTGTAAGCATCTTTAAGGACATCTTCAGATTTAAGGATTAGTGGAACCCCCCCAAAAACTTTGCATAAAGCAAACTGTAAATATATCGCCAATATATTTCAGACTGTGGAAAACCATCGGATACGTATCTGATTTAGTAACACACAGTTCGGATGTTTTTGGAGGGGACAAGATTGGAATTTGGCTGTTCTGATTGCCATGAAAAGGTCGGCTATGGGTCCCATATGGGCAAAGAAGTCGGATTTGGGTCACAGTTGCCTGCAGTGTGAGATCTCTTCAGGGATAGTAGGAATTTCCAATACCTTTAAATATCTCCTGGCAGTTCTCCAAAACCTTGAGCTTTATGCTCTGAGGTCTTTGAAGAAGCTTTTATTCAATCCAAGGCCTATAAACCTTCTACAAATACCTTTAAACTCCTTAAAAGACCATATAATATTCCTATGAACATCTACAACTTTAAAGATCAGGACCCCCCAAAGACCTTAAAAGCCACTCATTGAGAACCTTTAAAACCTTCTCCCTTTCCTGAAGAGGAGCTTTGGTTTTTATGAATCCAGTTGAATGTCAGATTTAAACGTGTTCAGTCTAAAGTTGCAGACAGAAGAACATGTATCCTGGTGCTTCAGTAGCAGTAAGGAAGTAAACAGGAGAACCTACCCACACAGACAAACCCATCTCCAGCATAGCCGCTCTTACAGATGCAGTGTCTGCGGCCGGGTCGGGTCCTTTTGCAAACCGCATACAGACTGCAGCCGCCGTTACTCACCAGACACGGGTCTACAGCTGCAAACATCATGATCAGACACATTATTCCCAAGCAGTCAGCAGATGAGGAGTGTCTGGTTGTGGTTCTTACCTTTACAGAATGTTCCATTTCCTTCAAATCCAGCAGCACAGAGACATTGAGATCCAGATGACTGGACCACACAGCTGAAGATCAGGATTGGGGATGCATATGAAGAAGAGTAGGTTAGAAGATGAAGAGGTACAATCGGAGTCCTTCAGGAAAGTGTTGACTTACTTTGCACTGCTATGACATTTCACTGAGCCACACAGTTCATCAGCTTTTGATTCAATTTCTGCAATTAGACCAACACAACAGAGCTGGTGAGACACAGTGAAGAACCACAACATAGCATCTTCTACAGGTCAGTGTAGAGCAGAATACGTTCCAAGGCAGCCCATCCAGGGTGAATATACCCTAACTATGGTTTACCTTTAATTAAGACTTGGTTTAAAACTCTTACAGGTTCTACACCTGGCTCATTGTTTCTGTGTTTGGCTCTGTCTCTCTCCTTCTTGTGTTTTTGACCTCGTATCTTTCCTGCACAGAGCCTCTGAAGGAGCCCCTCAGCTGTGAATAACTATGTGGACTCTGTTTTTCATTCAAGAACCTGGTCGTGATCCCAACAACAGCTGTGCTTTACCAGAATGTTTGGAAAGGAGCGAAGGATGAGCCCCAGAGTTTCACTACCATGTCACAAGGGGACCATGGGAGTCTCAGCTGATCCACAACAGCAGAAGTTCCTGGTGGTGTTTGGAGTACATCTCATATTGGCAGGATAAGAACCTGATTTGCTGTGACCCCCCCAAAGCACGGGTCAAGCTGTGACATCCTGTGGCCCAGTGCTTGACCTCCACCCATAGTTTAAAGCCCTGATCCAGGCCTTCCAGTTGCCTCCTGGTCAATGGCCATCAGCTACCTAAGCTTGGATTCAGTTTGCTCAAAGCATCATGGGATTCCTGATGCTCCAGATCAACTCCCTGTGATCCCACGACCAGGACTCTGTGTACTGTAAAACCCTTCCTACTGCTGGACGTGTGGTACTTTCTACATCCAATCAGCCCAATACATCTAAGAGTCCCGTGGAGCCTCAGCCACCTGCAAAGGTGCTGACTGGTCTTTCACAGCAAGTCTTCATGTGAAGACACTGAGACTTAATCCAGACCTCCAGAACAGATCATGGGATTCAGCAGGTGAAAGAACGATGATCAATCCAAACCTTGAACTCGGCAGGAAGGACAGATTTAAAACATTATATTGGTTTAGTAAAAACACCAAATCACACCTGAATTACTAAAATAAAGATCATTTGGATGTTTTGTTCCCATGTTAGTAAAATTTCACAGAAATTTTGAGGAGAACTTGAAAATATGATAAGAGGAAAACCATATAGTATTTTGTGCATAATGTTGAGGCAGATTACAAGCAGATCTTTATTTTTTGTTGTCCTACTTTCATCACAGTAAACGCCTCTCCAGCCGACATCACACTCGCAGGTCCCGTCTCCGTTCAGTCCCTCGTTACAGCGTCCGTTCGTACACTGACACTCTGCATGAGACCAGCGTTAGATGATCAAGCGAGCTCTGAGTTTTAGTTTCATGACCTTTACCAACCTTGATCACAGTGAACTCCGTATTTTCCGCTCTGACACGTTTCACATGCAGTCCCGTTGAACTCTTTGTTACACCTACAGGTTCCAGTGCCACTCACCCCATCTAAACACAGGCCATTACCGAAGCAGGCTTGCCCCTTGGGACCTGGACAAGGCTCACAGTGCTCCCCGAAAAACCCTTCACAGCATCTGAGTTCCTGCAAATACAGAAGAATACATATTTAAGACTTCTGTGGTTCATTCATGTGGTGAATGTTTTCTTCCTGGAACCTGCAGGGACATACATAGGTCTTCTGGATGCAGGTTGCTACGCAGCCAGAGGTCAAATGGAATCCTCCTTCAATGACTTCTCTAAACCAGCACTTCTTCATCCTGGTTGATTTCTGCAGACATTAGCAACCACAACTCACCTGTAAGTGTTAGTTTGTTCATACTCAAACTGTACTAACTGTATCTGCGTTTTGCATCCCAGCCAACGAGCCCAGATGGGAGCTTCTGCTGGTTGCATTAAGTTTTTAGATGTTGGTGAAATTTGGACTAATATCAATTTGAGATCCAGCTACGACATACTTAAGGTCGTATTATCAGGCTAAATGGGTCCAATTCAATTAGCTCACTTGGTTCCCATCCAGCTGGAGCGAATCCACATGAGGCCCATTTACACATTGGTTAAAAGAGTTGGTTTAAGGTGATGACTTCTAACCTCTTAAAATGACTAAAATATAAAACATCATCTGCAAGCATGTTGACCTTTCATGCGCTCTCAGCTAAATATGCTTTTAATTTTAGCTCAAGAACAGAAATCACATCTTTCCTCTCATCCTTAGAGCGCCTGGCCTTGGTTGTTGGTGAGGAATCTGTAGAAGAACATTTTGAGGAACGTACCAGTTGTGCCATTACCTGTTGGGGAGTAACTCCCTGAACCTGTTCTTAAAATGTGTGCGCACCTTTGTATGGTCCTATCATTGTGAACCCTCTTAAATAAAATATTAAAACACGGGGCAGTGACATCAGTTCTGACTAAAAGAGAAAAGTCTTACATCAGGAGTGGTGCCACTGGGACATTTTTGGCTTTTGGGTAAAAAACAGTGTCCACAAGGCCCCTGTGAGAACAAAGAAGTTAATAATCAGTTTAAAGTCAGAGTCATGATAACTTTCAGCAGACTTTGTTGTCTGGTGATGTGTTGGTGTGTCTAGATTTTACCTTAACTTTGTTAAATGTGAGTTTGTCGCAGCGATTTCTATTGATGTGCAGCACAGCTGACAGACCATGAATCACTCCTTTACCGCACAGCAGGTTGGATGAGTTTATCTGAGCGTCGTTCACAAACAGCTGGAGGAAGAACACAAAGAAACGGATGACTCAAATTCTCCTGGTTCCGTTTCTGAAGGATGGCTCTAGCTCTGTCTTTGTACCGGACCGTTCTGTGATACTAAACAGATTCAGGCTCTGAACAGATCCCCTATTCTTTTTAGAACTGTGTCTCTGAACTGATTTCTGACTCTGAGCAGATTTCTGGACACAGCAGATTACGGACCTTTTAAACAGCGTCTGTAAAGATACGGTTTCTGGATCAACGGGATTTTGGCTGCTTTTCCACTGTGTTTCGTTGGTGTCTTTATTCCTAGCGGCTTTTTAGAGGAATATTTCTACTTATTAAGCCACTTAACTCTGACCACTGAATCATTAGGTGTGCAGAAACCATTGACATGACATCAGCGTGGGTTGGACTGAGACATTTGTGTGTTAGGTGGTGAGATCAAACCTTTCCGTCTCGGGGGTAGATCCCAAGCTGAAAGCGAAATCCAAGGAGGGTCTCCTTGTATCCTCCAGGCTGAAGGTCGGTCTTTAACAGGCGCTCCGCCAGAACCACGTGGTACCGGGTTGTGTTTACATCCTGTGAACAGGAAAAAACAATGACTCGGACAGAGTTGAGTTTACTGGATAAGCTGTAGGGGACCTCAGACCAGGAACAGGGCTAAGATGGTTTTACTGACTAACATGAGGTCATAAGTCAGAAACAGCTCTGCAGATCCATGCTGTTTAAGGACTTCTAACCACTGTCAGTTGGACCATCTAAAACATATGCAGGAAGTTCTGAGGAGCGATGTTTTCAGCTGTTGTCATGATGTCAGGTGTGGGACGTCCTGGCTGACATGTTACCATCAACTCAGCTGCCATATACCCTGGAATCAACCACAACATTATGACCAGAGACAAGTAAATGGGAGGATTATCGATGAATGTGTTCTGGTGGCCCCTGTCAAAAGATTTGGACATTATGGATCAGAGCATCTCTTCAGATGGACCTTTGTGGGCTGAGTCCAGTCTGTATGGGTCAGAATTTACCAGAAGTCATGTAAAGAATGAAAACCAGAAACCTGGAGACAGGATCATGGAGGACCATGGCTGGATCAACAAGACCCGGTTCTAAGAGCCTGGGTGGTCAGATTATCCATGACCCCAATGAAATCAATGAAAAACCTAACAGAAACAGTTTGGATTCTGAACAGCAGGTCTGTTGCTCTGATGAGTCCAGACCAGCAGCACATTCCAAGGGAAGGGACTACCTGCTGGTGGAATATGAACCAAGGACAACCTGTTCAGTTCTGATCCATATTACTGACTAGCTCCAGATCCCAGTGTTATAAAGGCTTCAGCAGAACCGCGACCTGCAGTCCTCAGGTTTCTTAGCGTTTGGTTTGAAATAATGTTCTGCTACGTTAGTTCTACTGCTCAGTTTCTTTAGTTTTATATATGGTTCTAAGGCTGCTTTAAACCAGTTCTGAGATGTATTTTGTTGACCAATGTAAACAGGTCTCTAAGTTCTGTATCTGGTTCTATTACATCCTGTTTTCTGTTGAAATATAATAGCTCTGGCAGGAATGTTCCCTTAGCACTGAATGTTCCCTTCACGCATGCGCAGTTCGAGTAATTATACCAACAGAGTCACACCTGTGACACCGGATGACCACAGAGGCTATATATGCCTACGTCATCCGAGGCTCTGTTCCTTATTTCTTCTCGCGTGGTGTTTGTATGAGCTTTGCTTCCCCATTGCCTGGACACCCTGTCGCTTGCTGGCTGGAGTTACGGTTTTTTCGCCCTCCTAGGGTTGCAACGGGTTGATCTTCGTGGAGGATTTCTGCAGGTATGTTTGTTGGTGACTGCAGCGTTCGCGGCCCCTCTCCCTGCTCACAGCTTGTTGTTACTGTGTCTGTGGTGTTATTGCAGCTTGCCTGCTGTTAATTTGGCTCTATACCTGGTGATGGCAGCGGTGTTCGACCCCTCTCCCAGTGTGCTCGACTTTGTGGTCCGTTTTGGCTCAGGGCGTGAATTCTTCCTGAGAACTGTTTGATTTTTATACCTGGTGACGGCAGCGGTGTTCGCCCCCTCTCCCATTGTGACCGGCTGTGTGGTCCGTTTCGGCTCACGGCGTTAAGCCTTCCTTAAAACGGTTTGATTTACAAAACTGTTTGATTTTTATACCTGGTGATGGCAGCAGTGCTCACCCCCTCTCCCAGTGTAACAGACAGTGTGGTGTCTGTTTTTTCTTAGTTGTGCCTGGCCTCTTTGCGTTTTCCTGCTCTGCTATAATTGGTGACAGCAGCGTTGGCGTAAGCCCTGCGTCCTGTGTCCGATGCCCACGTACTCAATGTCGGGTTACGGATAATCTCCTGTGTAAAGCATACAATGCAGGAGCGCGTGCTGGCCGCCTTGGCAATTCTATGGCACATCTCATGTTTGCCCTCTCTGCATCCCTTCAGGACGCTGGTGGTGCAACTGCGGCAGTGGGGTTTAGCGAAGCAGCATTGCAGGCCATTGCGCTGATGACCAGAGAGCTAGGCCGTGTCATGTCTTTTCTCGTCCAAGCTCGTCAACAGGCCTAGCTGGCACAGTCTCCTCTGACCGAAGCATGCCGGCGGACCCACAGGGGTGTCCCTGTCATGCCGGGGGAGTCGTTTGGATCAGCATCTGTGGAGGCGCTGGAGCGAACTGTTCATGCGCGCCAGACTAGCCAGCAGCTTTCTGGCCTCCGCAGGAGTATGCCCCCTCCTCCTCAGCACTTGAGCCATCCTTACGTTAGCCCGGGTGCTCGGCTACCACCTCGGCATGGTGATAAGTCTGTGGGGTTCTATCCCCGAGAGATGCGGCAGAGACCCGGCAGGGACTTTCGTCAGCCAGTCCGCCGCCCAATTAGACAGACTCGGGGGCCCAATTAGACAGACCCGGGGTCCCACCCCAGGGCTCCCAGGGGCAGTGGGGGTCAAAGATGATGCCATCGGGCCAGCCGCCGGACATTTTTCCCATCAGCAGCTCAGTTTCTGGGCTGCTCTTACTGTGGATCCGTGGGTGGTTGCCACTTTGACCCACGGATACAGGCTACAGTTTCGACGGCGGCCCCCCTTCTCACGGCGGGTCAAAATGATCATTATCACCAAGCTGGTGAGATCCCAAGAACTGGATCAGGAGCTTTCTGCCCTCCTGGCCAAGGGCGCAATCGAGGCTGTAGACCTTCTGCGGCAACCCAGGGGCTACTATTCGATGTATTTTGTCGTGCCAAAGAAAACAGGCAGTTGTCGCCCCATTTTAGATCTCAGGGGACTCAATCAGTTCCTGAGGGTGCTTCCCTTCCACATGCTTACGACATCAGAAGTTCTTCAGGCTGTTGCGAAGGGAGACTGTTTACGTCAATAGCTCTGACGGACGCCTACTTTCATGTGCCTGTTGCGGCTGAACATCACTTTGGTCAGGCGGAGGTAGATCTGTTTGCCACGGAGGAGTCATCTCATTGCCCCATGTGGTATTCCCTAACAAGGGCATCAGGCGCACTGGGCCAAGATGCGGTAGCTCATCCCTGGCCTCGGGTTCTCTTGTATGCTTTTCCTCACCTCTTGCTGATTTGGCCTACACTACGGAGGGTTCTCAGAGAGGGCCACAGGTTGTTGCTGGTTGCTGGTGGCTTCGTTATGGCCAGTGCAGCCATGGTTCCCGCTGCTTCGGAGTCTGTGTCACGGCACCCCATGGTGTCTTCCAACCAGGAGGGATCTGCTGTCCCAGTTGGGGGGACGGATATGGCACCCCGACCCTCGACGTCTCCAGCTATGGGCATGTCCACTGGGAGGCTGACTGGGTGTTCGGACCCTGTCAGGCGCACCATATGTTGAGTGCTAGCGCACCTTCTACTCGTCAGCAATATGTCAACAGATGGTGACCGAATGGTGGGGAGCCATGATATGGTCTCTCTTTTTCTGCACGGTGTGCATAGGTTGCGCCCGCTGCTGGTTCGGAGAGTGCCCGATTGGGATCTGCCCTTGGTTCTCGAAACTTTGTGCTGCTCCCCTTTCGAGCCTTTAGTGCAGGCGGACCTCAAGAGACTCTTATAAGACTGCCTTTTTGTTAGCTTTTGTTTCGGCTAAGAGGGTTAGCGAGCTGCATGCTCTTTCTGTCAGTCCTTCATGTCTCCAATGGGGTCCAGATGATTCTGGTGTTGCCTTGTGGACTAACACTGCATTTGTGCCTAAGGTGTTGTCCAGTTGGCACTGTAACCAGCCATTGAGATTGGCTCGGTTTCGGCCTCAGTCAGGTGCAATGGCGGATGGGTCTGAGTTATTGTGCCCGTATGGGTGCTGGAGGCATACGTTGCAGCCACTGAAGCTGTTAGACGCTCAGACCAGCTTTTCCTGTGCTATGGCGGTCCCAGGCTGGTTCGTCTTCTTTCTAGACAACGTATCTCCCACTGGATTGTGAATGTCATCTGCCACGCCTACAGTGCAAGACGCCGTTGGCTGCCGGTCCGTGTGAAGGACCATTCTACCAGGAGCGTCTCTGCTTCCTGGGCTGCTTTGAGGGGGATTCTGCTGGAGGCCATATGTGCTGCTGCATAATGGGCTTCCCCAAGCACGTTTGCCGGGTTCTACAATATTAACGTGGCCACTCCTCATCCCCTGGGCCAGGTTCTTTTGCGAGGCTTCGCTGGGCCCTCTCAGTGAGGTATGTGCTCAGGATTCCTCGTGACATGGTTGGTATTAGTCATCCAGTGCTTTCAGCACCGCCCTCTGGCGGTCAGTAGGGATGAAATAGAACCAAAGTTACGTATGTAACTATGGTTCTACGAATCCTGGATGACCGGATGTCACTCAGAATCCTTGCTTCCGCGAGAAGATTCTGTAGGAACAGAGCCTCGAATTACGTAGGCATATATAGCCTGTGTGGTCATCCGGTGTCACAAGTGTGACTCTGTTGGTATAATTACTCGAACTCTGCATGCGCGAAGAGAACATTCAGTGCTTTCAGCACCGCCCTCTGGCGGTCATCCGGGATTCATAGAACCATAGTTACATACGTAACTTTCGTTTCAACTTAAATAAAATGTTAAATGGATCTCGTTTAAATAAAATAAAAAGAAGATGGCGCCGCAGATGGTCGCCTCGGCCTGTTGGTGCGCATTGTTTTGTTTTGTTTTTTGCTTTAAAACGGTCTTCTGTGATGGTACCCGGAGCTCTCTCACCAGAGAAGAACTCATGAACATCAGGGCTACTACACCAGAGGAGTTATTTCCAACTTTTCTGCCTACTGCTCTGGAATTTTTGGACATTCTGGTCAAAGGTGCGCTCACCTTTGTTCACGCGGTGAAACGCCGGAAGAGAGGGAAACGGGCTGGGGTGCTGGTACGTCTTCGCCAGCGTGGACTACGAACACCGTTACCTGGAATATTTCTCTCTAACGTGCGCTCACTTCCCAACAAAATTGAGGAACTACAACTGCTGTTGGGGAAAAACAGGGACTTTTATTCATCGGCAGTTTTGTGCTTCACGGAGACGTGGCTGTGTGGATTAATACCGGACTCTGCGCTGCAGCTGGCAGGATTCCAGCTCTACAGAGCGGACAGAGACACGGAACTCTCCGGCAAAGCGAAAGGTGGAGGAATCTGTTTTTACCTCAACAGTGGTTGGTGCAACGACGTGACAGTGATTCAGCAGCACTGTTCTCCAGACCTGGAATCCTTCATCATAAACTGTAAGCCTTTCTATTCCCCCCGTGAGTTCGCTTCGTTCATCCTGGTCGGTGTTTACATCCCGCCGCAAGCTAACGTGCAGGTCGCACAGCGCATGCTCGCCGACCAGATACTGAGTGTGGAGCGGACCAACCCGGACTCCTTAGTAATCGTCGCTGGTGACTTTAACAAAGGTAATCTCACTCACGAACTCCCCAAATATAGACAGTTTATAAAATGTCCGACCAGAGAGGACAACATTCTGGATCACTGTTACACCACCATCAGAGACGCTTATCACGCCGTCCCACGTGCTGCACTGGGCCAATCCGACCACATCATGGTCCACCTGATTCCTGCATACAGGCAGAAACTTAAGCTCTGCAAACCTGTTGTGAGGACGACAAGGAAGTGGAGCAGTGAGGCTGTGGAGAATCTCCAGGCGTGTTTAGGCTGTACAGACTGGGATGTGTTCAGGACTACTACCAACAGTCTGGACGAGTACACAGAGGCTGTGATTTCCTACATCAGCTTCTGTGAGGACAGCTGTGTACCATCATGCACCAGGGTGAGTTACAACAACGACAAACCCTGGTTCACAGCTAAACTCAGAAGGTTAAGACTGGATAAGGAAGAGGCCTTCAGGAGTGGGGACAAAGACATATACAGAGAGGCAAAGTACAAGTTTGGCAAGGCAGTGAAAGAGGCCAATCAACTGTACTCTGAGAAGCTCCAAAACCAGTTCTCAGCCAACGACTCTGCGTCTGTCTGGAAAGGGCTCAAGCAAATCACCAACTACAAGCCGAAAGCCCCCCACTCCATCAACGACCGACGCCTCGCCAACGACCTGAACGAGTTCTGCCGTTTTGAAAGACAAAGGGACAGTCCTGCAACCATCTCCCACGACGCCCCCCAACAGCTGCAGCCACAATCCACCACCCCCACCTCCCCAACCTCAAGAGGGGCCTTGGCACCTCCAACCCCCACCCTGAAGTTCCCCCCCACCAGCCCCCTACCCACGCCGAGGACGGCTCTTTCCATCCAGGAGAGGGACGTCAACAAACTCTTCAGGAGACAGAACCCCCGGAAAGCTGCTGGTCCGGATTCTGTCTCACCAGCCAGCCTGAAGCACTGCGCTGATCAGCTGTCTCCAGTCTTCACAGACATTTTTAACACCTCACTGGAGACATGTCATGTGCCAGCCTGCTTCAAGTCCTCCACCATCGTCCCTGTTCCCAAGAAGCCAAGGACCACAGGGCTTAATGACTTCAGACCCGTCGCCCTGACCTCTGTGGTGATGAAGTCCTTTGAGCGCCTTGTGCTCTCACACCTAAAAGACATCACCGACCCCCTCCTGGACCCCCTGTCATTTGCCTACAGAGCCAACAGGTCTGTAGATGATGCAGTCAACCTAGCCCTTCACTTCATCCTCCGGCACCTGGACTCCACAGGAACCTATGCCAGGATCCTGTTTGTGGATTTCAGCTCTGCCTTCAACACCATCGTCCCAGTTCTGCTACAGGAGAAGCTCTCCCAGCTGAGTGTGCCCGACTCCACCTGTAGGTGGATCACTGACTTCCTGTCTGACAGGAAGCAGCGCGTGAGGCTGGGGAAGCACGTCTCTGACTCCCTGACCATCAGCACCGGTTCCCCCCAAGGCTGTGTTCTCTCTCCTCTGCTCTTCTCTCTGTACACCAACAGCTGCACCTCCAGTCACCAGTCTGTCAAGCTTCTGAAGTTTGCGGACGACACCACCCTGATCGGACTCATCTCTGATGGTGATGAGTCCGCGTATAGATGGGAGGTGGACCATCTGTTGGACTGGTGCAGCCAGAACAACCTTGAGCTCAACGCTCTAAAGACAGTGGAGATGGTTGTGAACTTCAGGCAGAACCCAGCCCCACCTGCCCCCATCACCCTCTGTGACTCCACAATTGACACTGTGGAATCTTTCCGCTTCCTGGGAACCATCATCTCCCAGGATCTCAAGTGGGAGCCAAACATCAGCTCCCTCATCAAGAAAGCCCAGCAGAGGATGTTCTTCCTGCGGCAGCTGAAGAAATTCAACCTGCCAAAGACTATGATGGTGCACTTCTACACAGCCATCATTGAGTCCATCCTCACCTCCTCCATCACCATCTGGTACGCCGCTGCTACAGCCAAGGATAAGGGCAGGCTGCAGCGTGTCATTCGGTCTGCTGAGAAGGTGATTGGCTGCAGTCTACTGTCGCTCCAGGAACTGTACACCTCCAGGACCCTGAAGCGGGCAGGGAAGATTCTGGCTGATCCCTCCCACCCTGGTCACAGACTCTTTGAAACTCTCCCCTCTGGCAGGAGGCTGCGGTCCATCCGGACCAAAACCTCACGCCACAAGAACAGTTTTTTCCCATCTGCCACCAGCCTGGTTAACAAAGCCCGGAAACCACACTGACACTCTCCCTTTCCCCCACACCCCCCCTGTTTTTGCTGACAGGACACCTGTAACCTGTAACTCTATGAGTTACATTAACGCTCAGCTTGGACTCCTGCCATACTTGCACAATGATCATCTGCACTGTTGTATTGCTCTTGCATCTTATACTGCTCTATATTTACTCTCACTCACTTAAAACTGTGCACATATATTTATATTATATTGTAGATATGTTTATACTGTTTAATTTGTATTGTATTGCACCGACTACGCCAAAACAAATTCCTTATATGTCCAAAAACGTACTTGGCAATAAAGCTTTTCTGATTCTGATTCTGATTTATTCTCATTGGTGGGTTAATTAATGACTGCAAGAAACTGTAGCAGGAGATTTTAAACAGTTTTCATTGTTATTTCCTTGTGTTGTTGTTTAGGACCACTTTCACAAAAAACCTACATCACCAGATACCGGCTGACCCGGATGGAAGCATCATTGGAGTCTTCATCAGTCTTGAATAAACATGGACATGCTTATCAATAGTGTTCTTCAGATATTCTCACACGGGTATATTTCCTACCAAAGCAGGTGCCGCCATGTGCTGGAGGTACTCTGTGATGGCAGCATCTGTCGGGGCGAACATGGTGAACTCATTGGCCTGCTCAATCTCCTGAGTCAGGTTGTAATCCTGCAAAAAACAATGGATACAATCTATGCAGGGCCTTGCTGTAGAGGGAGTGTATGTGTGTGTGTGTGTGTGTGTGAGTGCATCCGTACGATGAGATAAGATCTGAAGATCGAGAACTGAGGCCTCAGGGCGAGCACGGCCAGCAGACCTTCACTCAGCTTTCTGTCAGGAACTAGAACCTAAGGACCAGATCAGAACCATGAATGTAGTGAAGAACCAGTTTGGTGCTGATGCATTAGCATTCAATCTGCTCTGTACCTTGTTAATAACATGGATCAGGCCATTGGTGGCAGCTCCGTCTGAGGTGATGATGGTCGCTCCTCCAACAGATGTGATCTAACAGAACAAAGACATTAAATTACAGCTGGATATCATCAATCCAAAGTTTCTGACCCAAACTGAGCAAAACAAAGACAGTGACAGGATCCAAAGCCAGGATCTGGGATGATGCGGGTCACCACATCAAGAAAAGCACCCATGCAACAGCTTCTTCACATTTAACCTCAGACTTTATACCTCCTGGCTGGTTGAAACAGGAAGAGTGGCCAGCAGCATAGAAGTCACTGATGAGGTGTTCCTCAGTGTGGATAAGGAGAAGATGCCTGGTATGATATGGTTTCTGTAGGACACAACAAACATCACCTGTCACATCTTCAACCTGTATCATTTCAAATCTGAATCCCACTGAGAACAAACCTGATGAGGCTTGGCACATTTCCCTTCATTGTCCAGAAGCTTCTGTCCTTTGAGGACATCTGAGCGATGGCTGTGGATGTTGGAACTAGGAGGGTCAGGTTCTGATCCGACAAAGAGCGAGACAGGCCAGAATCCTGAAGGTGTGATGAGAACATGGAAGAGTTAGTTTCCAGTTGCAATCTCAAGTCTCAAAACAAATCAAACATGAAACTTTAAACAGTTGTTCTTGTCCTCGGGTGTGAAATAATCTACAGGAGGCCTGAACATCTGACTGAAGGTTCCTGTGACATGCTGACATCACATTTAATGCAACAGAACCTTCAACCTGTCATTTGTTTGCAACTATATCCCTCAGACTCCATCCAACAAGCGACTCCACCTTGTATTAACACCTTCTCTCTGGAACTGGGTCCTGGACTTTCTGACACACCGACCTCAGTCTGTGAGCTACCACCCCATCCTGGTCCTCCCCCATCGTTCTCCACTCTGGATCCCTCCATGGTTGTGTCCTGAGCTCCTGTTGTACAAACTCTTTCTACATGACTGCTCAGCCAACATCCAGGAAGCCATATCATGGAGTCTGCTGACACCATATTGGTGGTGGGGCTGAAATCCCACAATGATGATGAGCTGGAAGATCTGCTGTACTGGTGGGGGGAGAATAGCTTCTTCCTAAACTTAGGGAAGATGAAGGAGTTGGTCATGAACTTCAGGTGGGGTTGCCACACTCCTACACCTGTATTCATTGGTTGATGAGCAAGAGTTGGAGACGGTCCACACTGTAAAACATCTTACCATCTACCTCTCCAGGGACCTAAAGTGGACCATACATTTTTTACACATCCAGAAGATGCATTAAAGCTAAAACCAGAAGACTCAGCTGGAGCTTCTACCCAGAGGCCATCAGACCTGAACATTTATTGTCTGAATGTGTCTCTAAGCTGTTCAGGTTTAATTCAAGTTTTATTCACTGCCTCTCTTCATGATGTTCCCAACGTTTTCATCCCACACATTCAGTACCTATGGAGCTCCTGGAGGGCACCACCTTCATGTTTAACCAAGCCCGTACCATGATGCCTCCCCCTACCATCACAGCCGGGCTGCAGGGACGGGCTGCTGACAACAGGCTGGATGCTCCAACATCTGGAGAACCGATCCATCTGATCCATGTTCCCACTGTAATGGTCCATCCCAGAAGCCCAGAAGCTGACTCCACCTCTGAGGTGAACATCTGATGAATGTAATTCTACTGCAGAGCTGGAAAAATATCTCCAGAGTAATCGATGCTCCATATGGTTCCACCAGCTGTTGATAAATAATGGTTCTTGATGCAGAACATCTGAAGGATCACTTCGGCCCAGCTGAAGCTGACCCCTGATGGTTTCAGGGTGTTCTGCTCTGCATAGCAGAAAATGTTTCTGTGAGAAAGTTTGTTTTTAATCCTTTTAAAGATTGAAGATCCTCAGAAGATCTCTGTTGCCCAAAGAGGCAACCTTTCCGAGATACTGCCTCACTATCACCAATAACATCCTGTTCAATTTGTTCTGTTATTTTTGCAAACTCCAGCAGGATTAAATCTACTGCAGTCTGAAGGTCAGAAAGGAACCCAGAATTAAGACGTTACAGCATCAACTATTAAAGATCTTTGCTTCATTTAGTCTGTAATAAAATACAAAATAAAAGTCTGAGTACTTTTATTTTGTAACAGTTCAGACTGTTTATGACTGTGAGGCTGCGCTCTATCAGATCATCTGAGGCCCACTCACAGTGGTCCAGGTGAAGAAGTCCGAGGCGGTCTGCAGAACCATCAGCTCCTGAAATCATCAGACAAACAAACTCAGACTGGATAGAGCGATGAGCTGAAGCTGAGGCAGAACAGGTTCTACTCACCTGTTCGATGGTACCGTAACACAGGTGTCCGTTTCCAACATATCCATCATCACAGAAACATGTCCACTGAGATGACAGCAGGAGACAGCTGGCCTGAGGACGGGAACACCACCCAGAACACATTTCGTTGCACTGTTTGATTATTTTATGATGTGCAGCATTTATCAGCCTCCTGCTAGAACCTGCGGTTCTGAGGTCAGATTGGAGATGATTAATCCTCACCCTGAAGTGACAGCCTCCGATTGCCGTCACACACTGGTTAACAGCCTCACACACGTGTCCGTTCCCCTTATAGCCGGTCTTGCAGGCGCAGTCGCTCTGAGCACAGAGAGAAGGTTCTGTTTCAGACCGGATCTATGGCACCGCAGTTTGTTTTTATCGTCCGTCTGTACTGAACAATGAAGTTCAATAAAGGTTCCTTTGTTGAACTTTAATGTTCAATAAAGGCTCAATGTTTGCTCAGTGTTCTTCAGCATTTTCTGGGTCTTAAGTTGTTTCAGAATCGAGTCCAAAACCGGCTCTGACATTGGTCTTGGACTGGTCAGAAAAGGATTCTGAAACTGGTCAGAAACTGGTTCTGAATCAGTCTCTAGAACTGGTCAGAAACTGGTTCTGAAACTGGTCAGAAACTGGTTCTGGATCAGTCTCTTGAACTGGTCAGAAAATGGTAGAGAATCTGATTCTGAAACTGGTCAGAAACTGGTTCTGGATCAGTCTCTTGAACTGGTCAGAAAATGATTCTGAAACTGGTCAGAAACTGGTTCTGAATCAGTCTCTAGAACTGGTCAGAAACTGGTTCTGAAACTGGTCAGAAACTGGTTCTGGTTCAGTCTCTTGAACTGGTCAGAAAATGATTCTGAAACTGGTCAGAAACTGGTTCTGAATCAGTCTCTAGAACTGGTCAGAAACTGGTTCTGAAACTGGTCAGAAACTGGTTCTGGATCAGTCTCTTGAACTGGTCAGAAAATGATTCTGAAACTGGTCAGAAACTGGTTCTGACTCAGTCTCTAGAACTGGTCAGAAACTGGTTCTGAAACTGGTCAGAAACTGGTTCTGAATCAGTCTCTAGAACTGGTCAGAAACTGGTTCTGAAACACTCTCTTGAACTGGTCAGAAACTGATTCTCAAACTGGTCAGAAACTGGTGGAGAATCTGATTCTGAAACTGGTCAGAAACTGGTTCTGGATCAGTCTCTTGAACTGGTCAGAAACTGGTAGAGAATCGGATTCTGAAACTGGTCAAAAACTGGTGGAGAATCTGATTCTGAAACTGGTCAGAAACTGGTTCTGAATCAGTCTCTAGAACTGGTCAGAAACTGGTTCTGGATCAGTCTCTTGAACTGGTCAGCAAATGATTATGAAACTGGTCAGAAACTGGTTCTGAATCAGTCTCTAGAACTGGTCAGAAACTGGTTCTGAAACTGGTCAGAAACTGGTTCTGAAACACTCTCTCAAACTGGTCAGAAACTGGTAGAGAATCTGATTCTGAAACTGGTCAGAAACTGGTTCTGGATCAGTCTCTTGAACTGGTCAGAAACTGGTTCTGAAACTGTCTCTTAAACTGGTCAGAAACTGGTTCTGGATCAGTCTCTTAAACTGGTCAGAAAATGATTCTGAAACGGGTTCTGAAACAGTCTCTGAAACTGGTCAGAAACTGGTTCTGAATCAGTCTCTTGAACTGGTCAGAAACTGGTCCTGAAACAGTCTCTTAAACTGGTTGTTCTCCAGCAGAATAACATCTATTATCTGTCTGGTATCTGTTTTTCTATGGATCTGGTTTCTGAACACCTGGAAATGGGTTCTATATCTGGATGCTAGGTTTTCTGCGGAACCGGTTTTCCTGATGTCCTGATCCCATATCCGCACCACCTTCTGGACAATCTAAAACATTTCTAGGATTCTTGGAGCAGATGATCCTGCAGTGTGTTATATCAGACATTTAGAACGTCCATGTTCTGCTGGTTCCTGTTGGTGGTGAAACAGTAACTCTGAGGGTGGTACCTGTCCGGGTCCGACGTAGATGCAGGAGGCGTTGGTGTGGCAGCCTCCTCTGTCAGGACCATCACAGTTGTTTATTGGTCGACACTCATCTCCGTCTTCTGTCCAGCCAGTCAGACACTGACAGGTGTGGGTACCTGGGCCTGTCTTTATACATTTAGCCTGGAGGGGGCATTAGAGAACACAGAGCTAAGCACAGAAGATGAGGCAGCAAAGGATCAGAAAACACGAGAAACTTACGTTGACACTGCAGCCGCCTCTGAGAGGTGGAGCACACGGGTCAGACTCCACACAGGTGATACCGTCGCCTTGGAAACCAGGTTTACAAACACACCTGACACAAGGAAGAACATCTAGTGTAACTAAATCCACGTTACCAGCATCCTTAGTCATGAATTTAAAGTAGAACAAGATCGTCACTTTTCAACCAATGGTCTAAAATACTTGGGTTAACTAAGGAGAGTTTGGACGTTCTATGCAAACAAGAGCCTTGGTAACGTTGTAGTGGTTCACTGCTGGAACAACATAGAAAAGCTCACTAGAGTTTGGGCTGTTGGAAACTGGGTCATTTTTGGCACATCTGAGGATTCTGTGTGAAACCAGAACTCCATGAACAAAATCTAGACTCAGAAAGTCAGGAACTGGACAGGAACATGTTTCTGAAACATTATAAAAGTAAATCTGCTGCAGTTACTGATGCCAACAAGATAGAACTGAGCATCGATTACATTTAAACTGAGTTTCTGAAAGCTGCGTATGAAGAATGGTCCCGGCCTGTTTCGTATTGTTCTGTGAGCTTTTAGATGTTTCTCTGAATCCTGTCATCTGGTACTAAAACTGTCTGAATTCTTTGTTGGATAGAAACTCCATCAAACAAGATCGAATGGACCAGACCTCAGTGGGTTTCAATCTGCCCTCAGAACAGTCAGCAAGGTGTTCTCTACAGAACTTCCCTGAAGGGTGGGTTCTGGTTGTCCACTGTGTGAACGTCATGTGGTCAGGTACCCCCTTCATTAGGTGAAGGCAGGGTTTTATTTGGGATCTTTCACACTGGATGAAAACCATGGAGTCCCTCCATCGGTCATGGAGAGGGTGGCAGAACATTCATTAACATCAACCCTCATGCAACAAAGTGAGCCTCTGCTGACATGTAGATATGTTTGTACTAAATATTTATTTTAATCACTAAATCTAAGGAAGTCGGGCCATTTAGGGGGAAAAGTTTGAAGCACATACAGGTTTGAGGGTGTTATCAAAAAGTACAGTTGAGGGTTTAAATGAAGACATTATAATGTACTCTTTGGTGCTGAATAAACTGGCCAAGAGGGAAGATGTAAATGGAAAAGAGCAATGGACCAAAGCCAGATCCGTGTGGCACACCAGAGCCTAGCTGGTGTGAGTGACAGCCCTGTGTTTCAGCGGTTGTGCTGAGGAAGTATGCAGGTATATTTACCTGGGTGATCCATCACTGAAGTCACAGTCGGCGTGTGCATGGCAAAACTGGGCCAGGCTTCCACAAAAAGATGTTCGTCTATCACAGAACTGACTGGTGAAACCTTGAAGACAGGACCCCTGTTTACATCGTCCGTTTGAGCCTGGGCGGTTGTCACACTGTCCGTGGACGCAGGGACAGGCTGTGGACATACAAGTGAGATTTGACACCGATAACGTATATCATCCAAATGTCACAGTTGAATGAGGGACAACACGAAGTACTCATCACCTACTTCTGTCGCAGTTTGGACCATATTTGTTGGAGGAGGAGCAGTACTGACAGCGAGAGCCTCTGAAGTTTGGTTCACAGATACACGACCCATTTCCACCTATTCCCTCCATGCACTGAACAAAAAATATCTGCTTATACCAGTCATAAAAACGTGTCGATTTTCCCAGATCCTTGGTGGTAGAATGTTACCTGGCCATGTCCGGAGCAGAGTGTTTGAAAGCCACCTGGGCAGGGAGTGCAGTCTGGACCATAGAAACCTTTACAACAAGCTGGAGTCTGAACACACACAGGTCCATTAATGTTAGCTGTTCACAGATTACATTCTAATCCCACATCATTAAACACAAAATGGTGTTTGTACCATCACAGTCGTGTTGCAGAGCGGGGAGCAACCTTTTGAAGGGACCCTGATGGGTGATTTGTTGAAGGAGAGGGTGTAAACACATCCATATGTGAAGGTGCCCTGATCACCAAAAGATACATCAAATTATCTTTTATAATTCCCTAAAATATGATATATAAAACAGAAAATGGCAGGATGGTGAGACATCTTACTATGTAGATTCCTGATGAGCACTGGGATAGATGGACTTTTGAACAACTGACACATTCACCCTGAAAGATTTGACCGTTAGAGAAAATGTGTGTCACTGTGGGAAAAAGCTGGAATCAACATGAATCACTTCATTGCTCCTTAAATTCAACCAACACTGGCCCACTACTCCTTTACAACGTTGCTTCAGTTCATGAATGTTTCCGCTCAGCTGTCTGAAGATCTCAGCACACAATTTAATCAGTCTGAGGTGTGGACTTTGACTAGGCCATTGCTGCACCTTGATTATTTTCTTTCTCAGCCATTCTGTTGTTGATCTGCTGCTGTGTTTAGGACCATTGTTCTGTTGATGACCCAGTTTGGACCAAGATGCTGGACTCAAAACTATCTCTAGAATATCTTGCTATACAGAGGAGATCATGGTCCACTGAAAAACTGTAGTACCCCCTTTCCATTAGTACCTACTCAGCTCGGTCCGTCCCGGGTCAGTTCTGCTCTACAAGGTTAGGTTCATTTTCCATAACGATGAGCACCGTCTCAGTGTGGGCAGGATCGTCATAGCAAGGCAGGCCCACAGTCCAAAAACATGATGCAATTTATGGAGACACAAGCACAACAACCATGGAAGACCTGCTGCTCTATGGCTGCAGTCAGACTCAGGGTGAAAGCGCCAGAGGAGGCTGCAGGCAGCAAGACGAAGCATCTGGATCAGTAACAGAGAGAGAGGGAGGCCATGAGCGGTACCAACTAGAGAACGTGTGAAGGTAAGCTAATGCTACCTCAAGCTAGCTTGCTATAGTGATCATAAACACAATGGGCCCAGCATACAATGATTTAACTGTTGAAGATATTAGTTATTAACATATGCTGTAACTACTGACCCCTCTAACCAATCAGTGACCCTCAGTCGTCTCATGTTGCATTTTCAACATGACTCAAGCAAGCAGGGACTAAAAATAGTAACGGTTCCACGTTACAGTTACTAATGGAAAAGCCTAAAAAGTGAGTGGAGCCGTACCAAACCAGGCTGAGTAGGAACTAGAGGAAAAGGGGCATAAGGACTTGTAGCTCCAGAACAAGCCCACATAATCAGCCCTCCACCACCGTGCTTAAGAATTAAAAGGACAATGCCCCAGAAGACTTGTCTATCATTCAGACAGAGCCTAATAATCCTTTCATGACCTTTAACCTTTAACCTGATAACCTGTAGATTGAAGAACACTGATAGACCTCACCTTAACTGTCCTGGTCTCTGTGATGTCACACCTGTGGGGCAGCAAAGGTTTGACGGAAGGTGGAGTCAGAACTCCATCCATCACATACAGCCGTCCATTTCTGGCCTCCACGGCTGCCTCGAGAACGGCCGCACCGTTAACCAGAATCTGACCCTGAATCAGCCAGTAAGAGGGAAATTAGAGGTCAGCAGCGTAGCTAGATTCACGTTAGCGATCAGTATGTTGAATGCAGGCATGAATATGGGAGGGTTTCATACACCTTAAAGGTAACTGAACTGAGTTTAGGAACAGCCATCAAAGCAAAGCAGATGAACCTCTTGAACTGGGTCAAATGGATTGGTGGTTGTATATGTTTCAAGACACAAACTTACGTTTTCTGTCACGTTGATGATCAGGACCTGATTTGCCATCGTCACAATAGTGGGATTCGACACAATGCTATAGACCTCCAGCTTTAAGGCAGCAGACATGACAACAGTCAGAGAAAAAATAAAAGCAGATTCAAACTATAACAGCCAGCTCATACTCACGGCGGTGGACGGGACGATGTGGTTCCTGATTAACTCTATCAGCTTTGTGTGACCCTGAGGGTTCAGATGGATTTCAGGTGATTTCAGGCAGTAAAAAGATGTTATCAGAGTTTCCTTAGGGGTCAAGATTTGTTTATTACTCACTTCTGGACTGCGGAGGAACTGCAAGTGTCCCTCCTTCATTGCATCAAATGCTGCAGCAGTGGGAGTGAAGACTGTGACGGGTCCAGGAAGGTCCATCACAGACGCCAGGTCCGTTTTCTGCAGAGACAGGAAAGATTTCATTGTTTTCAGCTGTTATACTTTAGTTTCACTGGCATGTTGAACACCAAAATTGTATCCGGGTGCAAAGAACTGTTTCCAAAGAAAAACAGGAGGTCATCTTGCAGAAGATAAACTAGATCCTACAGAGTCATGATCCTAAGTGAGTAAGTAGAAGGCAACCAGACTCTTGAAGATGCATCTCCTCTCGGTTTTGGGCAAGATGTCTTCAAGAAACAAAAGAAGAAGTCCAGTTGACTTCTATTTAATCACAGAGCAAGCAGAAAACTAGCCAAAGTCTTCATCAGGCCCTTGCAGGTTCTTCTAGAGAATGTTCTTGGAAAACAAGAGTCTTGATGTTACCATTAAAGGAGTCTGTGAGGGTGCAAATGAAGCAACAGAAGGTACTGAGAAACATTAAAAAACCAGATGTGATGAAACACCAAAATATATGAAAGTAAAGTAATCTGATTACTGCACCTCCAGTAGGGACTTGAACGTCTCAAATTTGCCATAGTCAGAGATGATCTTCATCAGGTTCTCCTGTAAAAAACATCATCATGTTAGAGTAGTGTCCACATGCAGGTCAAACAGAAGGACCAGAGTTCTGCAATGTTAGAAGGTCTCACATCTGGTTTGCTCTCCACGGTGGCTGGAACACTGTCCATCAGCTTAGTGATGATATGGATGACTCCGTTGGATGCTGCGAGGTCAGACTGGATGATGGCACCTTTCTTTCTGCTGCCATGGATACGGATTCTGATCTGACTGTCCTGGAACAAAACAAAAATGATGTTTCTGGTTGGTGTAACCGGGTGATCAGTGTGACTGCAGGACATCCTTGATCCAGGTCAATCTGGCCTCCATCCCAACAGCTCCACTCTTGGTTGCAGAGACCCTGAGGTCTAGCCAGACTTCAGTCGTCATATCACACCTATCAGACATCTCTGCTGTTTTCCCATCTCAGGGAAGAGCCACTCTTCTGCCAAAGGGGAATCCAGTCATGGTCGAAGCAGGAGTCAGGATAACCAAATATTCTGTTTTCAGCCTACTTCTTTCTTATTAGGACCCCTGAAGGCTCAATGATGGGACCCCTTCTTTTCCCAGGGCAATGTCCTTTGTCCCTCCTCATTAAGCCAGGTTAACATACATATACAAACAACGTACATATTAGTCCTACCTAGAGATTCAACAACAACTTCAACTTGTTTTCTGGTAACCCGGCGGTTTCTGACCAGGAGGGATAAACACTTCCTCCTGAGAGGTCTGGGTCTGACCTGGAGTATCTTCCCAGTGGGACATCCCTGCAAAACCTTCAAAAGGAAGTCTCCAAGAGGCTTCCTGATCAGATGAACCTCCTCAGATGGCTAATTTCACTGAGGAGCAACAGCAGTTCTTCAAGCTTCTCCTGGATGTTGGATCTCCAACCCGCTCCACAGAGGAGGCTCCTTCCAGCTGCGTGTGTAAAAGGATCTGACTCTTTTAGTTCTGACCCAAATCTCAGGACCCATGTGAGGGTTGAAACATAGATGGAGCAGTCAACCTAGAGCTTCATCTTTCAACTGAGCTCCTCCTTTTCCACCACAAACTGGACCAATATTCAATGGAGCCACAGCAAGAACAAATATAATGTTTTATCAGTCTCAGTCAAAGCTATATAATTATTAGATATTTATTTTAAAGGGGTTTACCATCCTTCGCAAAATCCTAATGATAATGTGTGTGTATTAAAAATAACAATAAACTTCTTTATGGCCTTTTAAATGGTTTCGGTTACATTTTCCTATCGTGATGGAACCGGTTTCTCCTCCTCACCCTATCTGAAGTGTCCGTCTCTCCTGATTTTCCTGACAGCGTGTAGAAGACATCAGTTTTCTTCAGACTGGAGGATGGCATTGCACCAGCAACCAGGTGCATCTTACACAGGTACTTGGCTTTGAATGGATCTGCAGTCAGAGACCGTATCTGGCAAAAACAAATAAAAGAATCAGAAATTTCTCAGAAAACAAAAGAAGAGTTTCCTGATTTTTTGTATGAAATTATTGGATCTAGAACTCACTGAAAATCCCCTGAAGCCTTTGTTGACAGGAACAAAAACAGTATAAGGACCCAAGTTCTGCAGAGGCCACGACAGAGAACCTGAAACACACAAAACCAGTTTTCACATTAGTGCTGACATGAACCAAATGTAGCGTCCAGAATCTCTCTGTTTCAACCCAGAACACTGGGTCCAACCAGCATAAAATGTTCATATATCAACCTGAAATATGGTTCGGATTTGCACAGGAAAATGAAACGAGATGCAAATCTACTGACAGCATGCAGACCTCACATGTTCAGGTCGGGTATGATTTATCATGTCATAATTGTACTTTTAATGCTGCTGAATATGAAGACACTCACCAAACAGAGACAGAGCGTAGCTCAGCTGACCACTCCACTCCTTCCCAGGCTGAGTATTCAGTTCCCTTAGACGCTCCATGATGTTCCCAAAACAAAGTTTACCATTCCCGATGTACCCTTGGAGACAGGTGCACCTGAGAAACAAAGCAGCAGGACATTCAGGTGAACCTGAAGGTGAGCATGCAGCTGTGCATGAAAATAAGTAAGGGGTTCTAACTCGACTTGACCGGGTCCCAAAGTAGTGCAGTTGGCGTTCTGGTGACAGGAATCGGGTTTGCAGACATCCCTCAGGTTGCAGCTCCCATCTGACAGCTTCACAAAGCCCGGTAAACACTCGCAGTGAGACTGAAAGAAAATGAACTGAGGATTTTTAGTCTGGAATCATCCTGACAAACATTCCCCCTGCAGCCGGTACTCTACATTGCAGCCACTGATCCTTCATCTTCAGTCTGTTCCTGGTTCTGATTTGGGTCCTGATCCAAGTCCGTTTATTAGTGATGATCCAACCTTCTTAAGTATTTCATCCTTCACCTGTTCAACAACCTAATGCTCTCTGTGCTCTGAGCCTAAAAGCGTTCTTTCTATTTCCTGCTTGTCTTCCAAAGAAAATAAACTCCAAATTTGGATCAGAACCCACCTTCTTAAAAGAAATTAGCTTTGAATCGTGTTCCATCCCATGATTACGGCCCTGAGATGGTTCCTCATCTCACTCTGGATCATAGCAGAGCATGGCTGTGTTCTATTACTAATTCTGATCCTGATCATGTTTTTGTACAGATGCTGACATGAAGCTGAGCTTAAATCTGTTCCCGTCAAAATGCTCTAATATGAAACCGAGTTCTAAACCGGTTCTGTATGAATAACATTCATTGAACTTGACTGAATTAAACTTTCCCTGAACTTGTTACTCCTACTGGTCCCAAAATGGTTCCACATCCTGTCCCAAATGAAGATGGTGCTCCCTGCTGATCCCAGTACTAGTTCTGGTGTTAGTTTTGTCTTGATCCGATTCCTGTTTAAGATGCTATTGTGTTATTGTTCTGATCTTTTTCAATATAATCCTATTCTTATTCAGTATTGATCCTGACCCTTTGGAGTCTGGACTCCTGATTTTACTGTCTGCAGCCCTGATCCAGATCTGGTGTTTAATCTGATCACATTCCTGATTCTTCCTGGCCTGGAATAATCCTACCTGTCCCGGTCCATCATAGACACAGCGGGCAGACTTTGTGGAGCACCCTCCGTTTTTGGTCTGACATGGATCGACCGGCATGCAGACCCGTCCATCACCACTGTAGCCCTTGTTGCAGGCACAAAGGTGCTGGTTTGGTCCAGTGTGGATGCAGGAAGCCTGGGAATGGCAGACTGACTGGAGGCACGGGTTTTTAGCTGTGGAGGACAGAAGGAACAATGTGAGTGAAGCAGGTTCACTCCATGGAGCGAGTGAAGACCATGAACAGATCACTGTGGAAATAAGGTCCTGGTCTTCCGTAGTTAAGGTGGTGATGAATTCAACATTTCCATGTTTTCTGTGTTTCCAAAGTCAACTGAAGAACAATTACAAGGATTTCACCAGTTTCTAGAGGCTGTATCTGTAGAAACATATTAAAGTAGGGACTGAATATTCCTAGTTATGCTTCTTCTTCTTCCTAACTTATGGAATTTTGTCTGATCTGATGGATATCGGCTTCTGGACCAAGTCCTGACTGACAGAGACCCATTCTTGGAGTTGATCACAGTTTGCTGGTTCTGCTTCTCCATCTGCTTTTTGAGAACAGACCCCAGGTTCTTAGTGCGGATCAGATCTGAGGGGTTTCTCGATCACAGGTCCAATACAAACATGTTCTGATTGTTGAGTCGGTTTGTTCTCATTTCCACGGATCATCACCAAGCTGGTCCTGGAGGGTTGGAATAATTTACTCCTGTAGCAAGTTTTGATCCCAAGCTTCATCCATCATGGTGTTTTGGGAGCAGAACTTGGAGGAGAACTTCTTGGAGAAGAAGGTACCTCACTCATGGATTGGATCAGGATGCGTCTCTGTTGGCTGGATGCCAGTCAGGTGGAGTATTGATCAGACAAGATAACTTTGCTCCAGTCTCCTGCTGGCCATCCTTGTTCTTCCTGTAGAATTCCAGTCGATTCTTCTGTTCTTCTTGTCTCAAAATCTCACGTCCACCTACTGCCAATGCTGAGCAAGCTCTGCAATGGTGGCAGCATGCTTCTGTAGCGCCCCCCTCAGGAGGAGATGGTTCTCCAGCTTGCTGAATTCTTTTGGACGCCCTGAAGCTTCTTCCCTGCAGCTGAATCACTCGGCTTGAAGTTCTTGATGGTCCAGGTACTTTCAGATGAATCAGGTTGTTTGTGAAGTGATTCTGACTGCAGTTAGAACTGTTATGTTAGAACACAAACACATTCATTTAAGGAACATCTGACTCTTTTAGAGTAATCAGCCTGCTGATAAGATCATCAGGAAGACTGTCACCACACACACTATGTGGAGAAGTTTAAACCTTTACAACCATTCAAGACGTCCTGTCAGTAATGACCTAGAAGGAGCCTGATGGAGGTTTGTTCCCAACACAACTATTAGAATTAGAATAATAATAATTATTATTATAGTATAAAGGAATCATGAGGTGAGGAAGCCATCGTTGCATTAGTGAGACACATCTGAGCATCACTAATAGGTTCCACATATATTGAATGAAGATGTTTTCTATTCATTAAAGCATATTGACTTCCAGATGGGGCCCTTATAGCAGTATGGGTCCAGTCCGTAGCTCTGATTACATTCAGAAATCAGCTCCTCGCTGCAATGAGAGCCACAGTTTAGGGGAACTTTCTATATCTGAGCAACATCTGGATGAGGCCGACCCATATGGCTGGCACGGTCCGGTTCAGGGAGGACTGGTAAATACCCGGCATGTGTGACCGCTCCAGCTTGTCCACCTTAGGAATCATCAAACCTGACTTGTTAGGAGTTAATCGGCTGATCTGACATCGTTTTCTTCTCAGTGAGAATGAAAGTGTCCCTTAGATGATTCTCATGCATTTGTGATTTTGTGATTCAGTTTCATCGCTCTGGTTTAAACCATAAAAGCTCAAAGTCATGAAGAAACATCAGGTTTGATGCTCCATGAATTAAACTGGATGGAGTCATATTTCAGTGGATTTAGGGGAGGTTTAGTTCTCTGTAGTTTACTATTGTCAACTGAAAAAGTTAACTGCATATTTTCACGTTTACCGTTCATTTTTATACCTGCTGAGTTGTAAGTGAAACGCTGTGCCGCAAGGAGGCCCCTGGATCTGCCTCAGTTATAAAATAAAGCTGAAGGTTTCTGTTCATGTTTGAACTCACAGATGCACTCAGGTCCGAGTCTCTCATAGCCGGGCAAACACTGACACACCAGCTTTCCAGTCAGAGCTTCCTCCATACAGCGAGAGTTCTGCTGGCAGCTGAGGGCCACACACTCAGGTAACTCTGAAAGACAAGACAGGGATTGGGTCGGGTAGCGGGGAACCGATAACTTCGACACAGACGGTAACAGGTTCTAATGATACCCTGGGTCCACGCTGTACACATAGAAAGAAAGTGCTGCAGTGCAGAAACCGTGAACATGTGTGAACTCAACCACAAGACACACCTTGTGAGATGAGACAGAAAGCAGGTACCACCCAGAAGATCTGCTGCAGGTGTGGTGACCTGCTTTCTGTTACAATGAAGGCCACAGGTCCAGGTACAAGCGGAGGGACTTACCCTGGTCACAGCTGGGACCTTTATATCCAGAGAAGCAGGTGCAGCGACCATCACCTTTCAGTCCGGAACCACAGAGACCGTGGACACATGTACACTCTGAGACCAAACACAAGAACAGCAGGTCAGGAACACAGTCAGAACCAACTGAGGTCAGGACAGTGTGATCTGATGGTACCTGAGCTACAGGTGGCGCCGTAACGCCCAGGTGCGCAGTCCTCACACGCAGTTCCTGCAAAACCAACCTGGACCACACACAAAAACATCATGAGCACCAAAGGTCCCACCGACTCTCCTCCAGCTACTGCAGCAGGTTCTCAATGTGGTATAAAGGGCTCTGCTGCTGTTTGTGAGTCATCCAGAAGGTTCTGTGGTGCCAGTCCTAATCCAGTTTAGAAAAACCTAAAAGGCAGTCTGGTGGTCTTTTGAGCTTGCTCTGCAGTTTAATTTGGGTTCTAACAGATTCTGCTCAAGTGTAGAACCAATTTGTTGCTGTTAGGTGTTTGTTTCAAGGACATTTCAGGTTATTTAAACGGCAACAAAAGCTTCTCAATGGCTGAAACACGTTCTGGGCCAACATATGAAGTTCTTTGGGTCATTCAGCCTGGATTCTGTTGATGGATGTGGGTTTCATTTAGGAGGGCTCTAATGTGCCACGGGAAGTGATATTTGTAGTTAGAACTGTTTTTATGGTAGAAACAGTAACACTAGAAGGATCCATCGGATCATCTACGGATGTCTGGGATCTTTACATCAGTTCTTTTCCAGAACAGAACATGATTTTATTTCCTCTGATGGTCTTTGGGGTATGTAATGGTATTCCAGAGTTTATGGATGCAGCTTTGAGAAGGAAAACATCTGAAATGGTTCTGGGATTCCTTCAGGAATTCTTCTTCAGTTTTCTACAAACATCTGCTGTATGGCACAGACGACTGGCAGCTCTAGAGAGCCAGAGCGAGTTCTACACCAGAGCACTGGGTTTTGTCGGTCCTGATGATTCATTTCGACTGAAGACATACAGAACAAAATAATTTGGTGGATAACTTCTCACCATCTGGTGGTCCTGCAGTTTGTTGTGGACTTATTTTCAGAGGTCTTAATGGGTTCTTTGTGGGTTGGGTTCTGGAAGTTCTGGAAGTAGTTTTAGCAACCCTTCACATTTCCGAAGGACTCCAGGAACCTCAGTCAGGAACATCTGAGTCCATCTCCAATCTCCAAGGCTGGTGTCATGCATGTTCTAGATGTGTTCTAGATGTGGCTGAATTAGCTCCTCAGCAGGTCATCAGGTTCTACAGGGTTCTGGGATGATCCATTCATTTCATTCAGTTGGGTGGAACCAGAGAAACATCTGAAACATGCAGGACACCAGCCTTGGAGACTGAAGGAACCTTGGTTCAAGGAAAGCTGGTCTGTCTGAGTTCTACTAGATTAAAAGGTTCTGTGTGTAACCAGATTTAATTGGACCTTTTCAATCAGCCAGAGTAGATCAACATATCTAGATGGTGTGAAGATGATTTCTTGAAGCTCAAACCAAACATTAGAATGAGGAAAAAAGGATTTAAGTGACTTTAAATGTGGAGAGCTGGTTGGTACCAGGTGGGCTGGTCTGAGTATTTCAGAACCTGCTTATCTACTGGACTTTCCACCTACAATCATTGACATGATGAATGCAGGTGTGTGTGTCACCTGGCAGCTGCAGGTGCCGTTCCCTCCTAGCCCATCAGAGCAGACCCCTTTGCTGCTGCAGGGTCTGTTGGCCCGATCGGGACACTCTGAAACACAAACACAGGAAGCTGACAGAACAGGTTTGTGGAACGCTGCTGCAGTTTGTTTGCAGATCTTCTGACAGGAAGCTGCCTCCCTCCATCTTTCCATCCGCTTCCTCTCCTCCTTCCTGTCTCCAGCTTTCATCTGGTCCTCTCTTCCTGTCATCACCTCACCGGTGTCTCTGTTCCAGCAGTTAGTGTGAGTATTTCACGGTTCTGTTTAGATGGTGGGCTCTGTTTCTGAACATGGGACAGAACCAGGAAAATAGTAATCCTAGAGTTTATAGAACCCAGACCAGGACTTCCTCAGGTCTTTCTCCTCCAGCTTCTTTATAATCCTAACAGAAATGGCTCCATGCTGAATGTGCAGATCCAAAGTTGTACAGCATGAGCTCCAAGCTTCGCTTCCACAGTTTCATATTTGTTTCTGAGCTGATCGCCATGTTCCCACTCTGAAGCCTCGCTGGTCTAAAGGAGCGACTCAGCGAATGAGTCAGCAGATTTCTGTCCTGCTGACAGAGTCTGCAGAGAGGAAGGAAGTCCTGATTCCTAGAGGAGGATCTGCATCCTGCAGGACTCAATCTAGGTCACGAGTCACCTGGAAATGATGTAGAGAGCTCGGGCTGCTGCTTACTGTCAGTACAAAGCTCCACAGCATCAGCTAGGGCTTCTCTGTTGGTTCTGGTCCATTCTTTGGTAATGTGCTACAGATTATAGCCAATTAAAGATCTATGAATGTCCTGAATTGACCCATTTTCTTACAGCACCATGATCAGCTGTAAGAGCATGAAGTTAACTAATCAGGTGGAGCAAAACCTTCTAAACTCATCATTTGAACAGAACGGAACAGTACTGACCCATGCAGTCTGGACCCCAGTAACCAGGACAGCAGTTCTTCACCTGCACCTCCCTGTAGCACTCAAAGGAGCAGCCGCTGATGGCCAGCTTCAAGCTGCCGGTCTTGACGTGGTACCTGAAGGACAGGTGTACTCTGAGACGTCTGATGAAGAACCTGACGAGGCTTTCATAAAATGATGCAATCAGCAGACATCTCAGTCTTTGGGTGTCTTACTTGCAGCCGGAGGTCAGGGATCCTGGAGTCCTTTTGGATCCTGATGGGCAGGGAATAAACATGGAGATGGTGCAGGAATGACAGGCCGTCTGCGTCCTCAGGACCGTTGTGTTCAAACAAAAGTTCTGCCAGAAACAAACACAGAACCTCTTTACCTTCAAGTGACACCAACATGGACGTTCTCTATGTAGGAATACAGCAGGAACATTTTAAAGACTTCTCCTTAAATGCCCAGTTAGAACCGAGTAGAGGAGATATGGAGATGGATCCAGTTGCTCTGGAACCAGGTGAGTCTTCAGCACCTTTCTACAATTTTCCAAAAATGAGAAAATCAACAAAAATACAAACATGAAGCTACGATTCCCGATGCTTTTATTTTCTGACTCTGCTCCAGTTTTACATCCATTCAGGAGAAGATCTGATTGTTCTCATGGTCCTCATCACTACACAACCTGGGAATGTTGGAAAGCTGGAGATGACACCAATCCGATGGCGCGTCAACAGGAAGTGGGAGTAATAGCTTTAACTGCTGCTTATCTACTGCATCTGATCCACCCAAAAGCTCTGCTCCACACACGGTTAGAGTCAGGAACAACCTCTATATGAACCCCTGGGATGAACTGGACCTACAGTCTCTTTCACCACTAAGATTTACCACCACTTGATCCAGCAACCCAAAGAACCTCCTCCAGCAGTGGTTTCTCTCAGCCGTGGTTTTCTGACATCGTCTCACATCATTATGGATATTAGATGTCTCTGAAGGTCCCACCACACCATTTCAAGCAGGTGTAGGTCTGGACTTTGACTAGACCATTGTAACATCTTGATTTGTTTTCTTAAATGGAAAAATGACCTGAAGCTGGTGAGATGTTTCAGCTTCATAACATCTGAGAGAAAATGATTTCATTTTATTCAACTGATCAGTGAAAGCAGGAAAAAGCCATGTTAAACCTACACTAACCCCACAGACAACAGACCAACATCAACATCTCTTCACTGATTCCAGCAGATGACCTCAGTCTGAAGGACCTTCTGGAGGGTCTGGAGCTTTCCTGTGTCCTCCAGAGAAGAACGTAATGTTAGGATGGATGGTCTTACCTGCTGTGAGGCAGCTGACGCCATCATCAGAGAAGCAACCAGCAGCTGTAAACTCAGTCGGATCTCCATCTCTTCTGGTGTCCAACTCATCCTGAGCTGGTCTTTTCAGGACTTCCTCCTCCCTCCTCCCCTCCCTCCTGTTTCCTGAAAACTAATCTTAAGGGAAAACTGCTGAGCTGCAGCTTTATACACAAACAACCACAGGAAGACAGATCATCCTGCGTCTTTACAAGCTACACCAGAAAGAAAAGGTTCTGCCTGGTGTCATTAAACCAGGCTGGGAAACCCAGACTGTTGGATATTTGGTCTCATTTCATCTCAGACATAAAAATCAGATTTACTGATGTTTCTGGTGATCAAACTGCTTCAGGTAACCAAGAAAAGATCCTGGAAACCTTTCTGTTCCATGGAAAACTCCTCATTTTCCAAAGGGAACTTTCTGTTTGGTGTGATTCTGTTTCCAGAATTTATTTCAGAACCAACATTTAATCTGGAAGTTGAACTTTGTCAGAGTGACCCAAACCTCAGCTGAAAACTCCAGACAGTATAAAACAGACAGATATCCAGAGGTGGTAGTACTGGAGAAACTTTAAAAAGTAGTTAGTAGTTCTACTGCATCATACTTTTACTTTAGTAATATCATGTAGTAACGCTCCTCTTACTACTCTGCCCACCTCTAGATACTTCACTGAATGAAGAACAAACATGTTTTAATCAAAGATGTGAGACTTTATTGTCCTGATGTTGTTTTCCATCTGCTGATTTTGCTGGAGGTCAGATGATCTTCACTGGACGTTCTTGTCTCTGTTCTAACATGCATCATCACCTGCTATACCCATCGTCTGCAGAAGAAGAAACACGTTTCCAAACATGAAGTCATGTTTCTGTCTGCTGCCTTTCTCGTTAGATGGGTTTGATCTTCAACCCGAGGTGGGAAGAGGAGCCAGAAATTTTACCAGTATACCCGCCTCCTCAGATGGGAAACAGGAACAAGAAAACCAGAATGAATCATTATTTAATGTATATTTATTTATATTATTTAATATATATTATATATATACAGGTGTTGGACAATGAAACTGAAACACCTGGTTTTAGACCACAATAATTTATTAGTATGGTGTAGGGCCTCCTTTTGCGGCCAATACAGCATCAATTCGTCTTGGGAATGACATATACAAGTCCTGCACAGTGGTCAGAGGGATTTTAAGCCATTCTTCTTGCAGGATAGTGGCCAGGTCACTACGTGATACTGGTGGAGGAAAACGTTTCCTGACTCGCTCCTCCAAAACACCCCAAAGTGGCTCAATAATATTTAGATCTGGTGACTGTGCAGGCCATGGGAGATGTTCAACTTCACTTTCATGTTCATCAAACCAATCTTTCACCAGTCTTGCTGTGTGTATTGGTGCATTGTCATCCTGATACACGGCACCGCCTTCAGGATACAATGTTTGAACCATTGGATGCACATGGTCCTCAAGAATGGTTCGATAGTCCTTGGCAGTGACGCGCCCATCTAGCACAAGTATTGGGCCAAGGGAATGTCATGATATGGCAGCCCAAACCATCACTGATCCACCCCCATGCTTCACTCTGGGCATGCAACAGTCTGGGTGGTACGCTTCTTTGGGGCTTCTCCACACCGTAACTCTCCTGGATGTGGGGAAAACAGTAAAGGTGGACTCATCAGAGAACAATACATGTTTCACATTGTCCACAACCCAAGATTTGCGCTCCTTGTACCATTGAAACCGACGTTTGGCATTGGCATGAGTGACCAAAGGTTTGGCTATAGCAGCCCGGCCGTGTATATTGATCCTGTGGAGCTCCTGATGGACAGTTCTGGTGGAAACAGGAGAGTTGAGGTGCACAATTAATTCTGCCGTGATTTGGGCAGCCGTGGTTTTATGTTTTTTGGATACAATCCGGGTTAGCACCCGAACATCCCTTTAAGACAGCTTCCTCTTGCGTCTACAGTTAATCCTGTTGGATGTGGTTCATCCTTCTTGGTGGTATGCTGACATTACCCTGGATACCGTGGATCTTGATACATCACAAAGATTTGCTGTCTTGGTGACAGATGTACCAGCAAGACGTGCACCAACAATTTGTCCTCTTTTGAACTCTGGTATGTCACCCATAATGTTGTGTGCATTTCAATATTTTGAGCAAAACTGTGCTCTTACCCTGCTAATTGAACCTTCACACTCTGCTCTTACTGGTGCAATGTGCAATCAATGAAGACTGGCTACCAGGCTGGTCCAATTTAGCCATGAAACCTCCCACACTAAAATGACAGGTGTTTCAGTTTCATTGTCCAAACCCTGTATGTCTCATGTCCTGAAGAAGACTTCTGGTGTGAAGCAGCTGGGATGAAGATCAGCTCCTCCAAGTCCGAGGCCATGGTTCTCGACTGGAAAAGGGTGGCTTGTCCTCTTCAGGTTGGAGGGGAGCTTCTGCCTCAAGTGGAGGAGTTTAAGTATCTTGGGGTCTTGTTCATGAGCGCGGGAAGAATGGAGCGGGAGATCGACAGACGGATCGGTGCGGCTGCCGCAGTAATGGGGGCGCTGTGCCGGTCCATTGTGGTGAAGAGAGAGCTGAGCCGAAAAGCGAAGCTCTCGATTTACCGGTTGGTCTACGTTCCTACCCTCACCTATGGCCATTTTCTCAAATTATGATTTTTAATTATAATTCTTGATAAATATTAATTAATCAATAATCATAATCCCAACACCTTTATGTAATTAGTCCAGATTAACAGTTCTCCAGGCTGTATGAAGGTCTTCCAAGCTGTTTCTTTGAACTCCAGCTGCTTCAGTCCAGTCTTAGAATCGGACCATTTTCCAGAGGACCGTTGACTCATTCAGATTCCGAACCAGCCTTGTGTCAACAACCTTAAGAACCATCTTAAATCGGATCTTTGTTACCAACTTGTCCCCGCCTCTGTTGCTGGAAAGCTTTCTTTTTTTTAGATTTTTCCAGAGCAGGAAAACCTCCAACATTCCAACCCTGCTGACAGAATCCGGAACTTTGTTGAGGATTTAATAGAAATCAGCTGCAAGTTTCATCTCTGGATCCCAGCGTCCAAACTGGGAGATGATACATTAATTATTCAGCAGCTGGCTCTGCTTTTATTTGAGCAGTGATGAACTTTGACCCTGAATGAATGGGCCTCAGTCCCTGCATGCGTCCTCGACAAACCCGGTCCAGTTGGGTTTTAGAATAACAGGAAATCCTGGAGTGTAACTAGGGACCTGCAGCTTGTTTTCCCTGAAACTTTCTGCTTCATCATCGAACATGGCTGATAAGACTCTGAGGACTCAGCAAACCAGAACCAGGCAAAACAACACGTGTCCCAGAGTGAGGGCACAGAGTCCACACAAAAAAAAATGTCCTTGGAGACCAGAGCGGGCCTCAGAGGAACAAAATGATCCAGAGAAACAGAGACATCTGAAACAGGAGAACCTGGAAATGTTCAAACATTTAGTTTATTTTGGTTTCTGGAGGTAAAAAGGAGGATTTTATTTATGGACTTTTTAAAGAGTTTCTAAGAGTTTCAGTTGTGGAGTTGCTGCTGATGCTGATGTTCTGACCCGTCTTTAAAAGCACAATAAATTACTGCACAGTATGGAACATCAGTGAAGTTCTCCAGGTCCTTCTTCTCCACCACAGACCAGAGCAACGTCCCCATTACTGAAGATGAAGCTCTGATCCAGCTATTCATCTCCAGTTGGAGGCACCAGGATCCTGGAACTCACCCTGACCACCATTAAATCTGGATAAACCGAAACAAACAAATAAGCTGAGATAAAGTTCTGTACATATAAATAAAGTTTATTGAATAATCATACAAATTCCTCATTCAGATGATCACCTGTGTTTAAGCAGATATGAACCGATCCCTGCATCGGGTTTCTGACCGAAACCTTGTGCAAGCACTCGTATTCATGAGTGTTCTGATACTACAGAACCTGATACCAGGGTGACAGCAGCTAGATTTCCCCTGCAATAGCAGTATAAGTCTGTGCACTCATACTGCAATCCAGTAGGTGGCAGTAATAAACCATAAAAATGAATGTATAATGCATAAAAAAGAAGTACCTGAAACCACTTGGAGAGTGTGACTCCATGCAGAGGGTAGCAGAGGAAGAGCTATGTCAGCGTTTTAGAGGTATCTCCAAGTGAAAGAACGTGACAAACGTAGCACAAGTAGTTTGATAAAACATCTAGAAACCAACAACGCTGGGTTCAAACATCTTCCAAATAGCAGCGGTTCACCAACCTTGGACCAATCTCTGAAGGAGTGGGAGAAGAACCAGCTGCAAACAATATGGGATATCTACATCTTCTCAGCATGCTGAAGCTGAGGAGATGCCTAGCCACCACCACATCTCAGAGACAACGTTTCTGAAACTACAGGACCTGGTGAAGAGGAACATCCATGGCCTTCCCAAGACATTTCAGGCCTTAGCCTCACATGTATAATTGGAGGAGCAGTGTCATCCCGCTGTCCCTCATTAGCTTCACCGTGGAGAGACCAAGAGTTTACTCTGCAGAGATTCATCCTGCATGAACAACGGTTTCTGGGTACCAACAGCAGCCGAGCCATTCAGATGTGTTTGGTGATACGCTCCAGATGTGGGAGGTTGGTCAAGGTTCTGTTCATGTTGTGCATGGATAAAGCCATGACTGATGCTGGACTCCTGGGCCTGCCGTGTGCTGCACACAACCCAGCTGGTTAACGTGGGCCTGCGGGTGTGGTAACTCTGCAGAACCAACAGAACTCTGTGGTTCTGTCAGTTCCAGGCCAGTAAACGGGACAATAGTTCTAAACAGATAAAGATAAAATGTACCTGATGAAAATAAAGGATTTTTAACTTAGTTCTAAGAAGAGTATTGGTATATCAGTACTCGTAAAGTTCTCAGTATCAGCAAGTACTCAAATGTAAGTACTTTTGCTTGTACTCGGTGTGAAAAAATACTGTATTAGTACATCCTTGGTTTTAAAGAGTTCTACTCCAGCAGCTGTAAACTAGAAAACTAATAAAAATCTCCCAGCTGAAGATCTTGTTTGGTCTGTCCCACAGAGAATATCTGGAGAAGGTCCAAGTCCTGCCTGGAGGTTACAGGTTTTATCCAGGTCATGTTGTATCATAACTCTGTTAAAGTAGAGCTGTGCTTCTCACATTCAGTCAGAACCTGGTCTGATCAGAAGCCTCCATTCATATGGGACTGTCTCTGTTTCATTGTTCCAGGTGTGTTTCAGGTATAGACTCATTTACAGGTGTGCATGTCATTCATGCTCTCACACCGCCTGCAGTGGACGTAGCAGCACCAGACAAACTTGCACTCGCAGCGTTGGATGTTTCTCACCACATGAGTGTTGTAGCCTCTGCCGCAGCAAAGCAGGTTGCAGCCGTCCGGTCCGGTGGAGGTCCGGTTGCAGCGGCGCCCACGTGTGCCGGCGATGCTCCGCCGCCGGTCCTCCAGGCAGTAGTTCGGAGACTTATTCAGATAGATGAGTTGGTGTTTGTCAACAGGGCGGCGCTGGTCCTTTTTTCTCATCTTCCTCCTGGAGCGGTCTGACACCTGGACGCTCTGCTCATATCGCTCCTTCAGGTAAGCACCGACACGTTTGAACGGTGCCATTGACCTCCAACAGGTCTTCACAGCGCACGAACCAGAAATACCGTGACAGCGACAATCTGTGGACATGGTCCTCTCGATGGCCTGCAGGGAGACAGGTACAGACTGAGCTGGAGGTTGTTTCCAGGTGGGGCAGCAGACAGTGAGCAGTCAGAACCAACCTGCAGCAAACGGAAGGTTGGTTCTGACTGCTGATAAATAAACTATAAACTTTAGATAGGGTACTGTCAAATCGGTTTTACTGAGGTCAGGTGTATGAAGGTCCTCACCTGTCGTCCGGCCCCACAGTTGTGCTGGTTCATGGTGCTCAGCGTGTACCCGCCCCGGCTCGTCGACATGTTCTTCACAGAATCGTCCATGAACTTGCGGCTGAACCAGGTTCCGAACTGGATGTGGTCCGAGCAGCCACCCCAGTGCCAGCCCTCTGGTGCCGTACCTCCGCCTCGCAGTCGAGCGTCACAGCCACACTCAGTCATGTTGCCCTGGCTGCAGGAACGAGTGACGCTGTGGACCAGACCTGCCGCCATCACTGCATAGATGAACGCCGTCTCTTTGGTTCCTGTGGGATGGAGATGTCAGAAGAAGAGAGAAAACAAGACTTCTTCTGCAACATCAGCTGTCTTCACTAAACTGGAGGGAAACACATCAAACATACCAGCACCAGACGTCTGAAACTATAACTTAACTTTTGACCTTTCTGTCCAGGCAGTTATCAATAAACTCATCAGAATGATATATTTATTCACTTAAGTTTAATTATTCAGCTGTTTTCCCAGATTTCTGACCACATGTTGTCTTCTAACTGCTGCTAAACAAGACGTTTCCAGAGAAGGAATGAGGGAACTTCCTGCAGAAAGAAAAGCTCTTCTGTCTGAAGCAACTCCAACATTTCTGTTGATTAAATCCATTATTCTGGATTTGAAATGAAAGTTCCTATGATCCCTTTAGGGCCCAGCTGCTGTCTGTGACGGCCTGATCTGACATGTAGCTCCTTTGTTTGGCCTCTAGGGGGCAGACTGGGCTCGGTTTAAACTCTATCACCGACAGAGTCTTTCAGCAGTAGCTACAACACAGCAGAACTTTCCCAGAACCTACAGCGTGTAAAAGGTGTAGGAACGTGGTCCATGAGGACCTGAGTTCGGTACTTTTCCCTAAAAACCAGAGATGTCCAAAAACTGTTGGTTTCTTTAAATCAGGACTGAAAACATGTTTGTTTACTTCAGCTTTGGGTCAAAAGTTCTGACTAATGAACGGTTTGGTCCCTGATGAGCGGCTGAAGACTGGATCACGCTGATGTCCAGTAAAGTACTTTGGATCCTGTGAATGAATGATGTGACAAACTAAATAGCCTAAAAGTACCTGACAGATTCTGGTCAGTAAGCCCAGAGTTCTGGTACTGGTTCTGGTTTTATGTCCTGCAATCAAACATTAAGCTTTGCAGCCAAACTCACACATCAAGTCACAACAAAAGTAAGTGCACCCTATCAACCAGCAGGTTCTAGAACCACCTTCAGTTGTAATAATAATTCAATCAGGTTGAGGTTTGGACTTTGACTAGGCCATTGCAGCACCTTGATGATTTTATTTTATTATTTTTCCATTCAGCCATTCTGTTGTAGATCTGCTGCTGTGTTTTGGATCATTGTTCCATTAATGACCCAGTTTGGACCAAACTTCAGCTGGTGGAGGAGGTCAGGTCCACTCAATGACTGTAAGGTGCTCAAAACAAACCCAGATCCTCATCCCTCCACCACCGTGCTTGGCAGTTGGTGTAAGGTGTGTGTGTTGAGATGTTGTGTTTGGTTTCCATTATGGTTCTGTGCATAATGGTCCAACATCTCTGCTTTGGTCTCCATACAGAATCCTGTAGGTTATTTATCCTTCTGTTGGTGGTGAGCTGATGTTCAGAGATCATACATGTGGACCCCTCGGGTCATCAGACACCTGCTCCCTCTGCAGTCCCAGAACCAGAACTAAATATTTAGTTTGTATCAGGAAACCTCCAAACCCATGAAAACCCGCATGGTTTTGGAGGTTTCCTCTTCTAAATCTAGTTGGACTGAACCTCGGTGATCCAGTCCCAGTGACGCTACAAAAGTGTTTTATTTGGGTGGAAATTATTTCCATGATTTTATGACATTCCGCGTTCAGTTCTTATTACTGAGAGAAAATCCAAATAAAACGGACAGAGACGCTGAAATCAGCCGAACCTTTAATTAATTGTTGGTGGATTTAAAGAAACTTGGGTTTTATGCTGCAGAACCTGTCAGCAACAGGTAAAGAATTCAGAACAATAAGCAGTAGACCTAAATCACACACAGAGCAGTTAGAAAGTGGACACCGGACCCAGATGGGCCTGCAGAACTCACCGCTGGTCAGTTCGTGGCCGAACACAGCCGTGGTCTCCCGGGACGTGGAGCAGTTCCAGCGCTCCTGACGGAACTGGTTCTGACACTCGGACACGGCCATCTGGGCTCCGTCCCGAACGCTGGGAAGCAGGAAGGGTTTCCTGCG
Source organism: Girardinichthys multiradiatus (assembly GCF_021462225.1). NCBI lineage: Eukaryota > Metazoa > Chordata > Actinopteri > Cyprinodontiformes > Goodeidae > Girardinichthys > Girardinichthys multiradiatus. The sequence continues at coordinate 30,357,431 of NC_061809.1, forward strand.
GCACAGCTCCCGCTGCCGGGCGCTCAGAACCGGGTCACCGCAAGACAGCTGCTCCGGGGCACCCGCGGAGGTCACACCCAGCCACCTGTGGAGGGCAGCGGCTGCTTTTAGCACAGAACCCGGTGGAACATTTGATCGGTACAGGCCGACCAGAACTTGACTCAGTCATTAGTTGTCTAATGAGTCTGCAGGCTTGGTTCTGATTGGTGAAACCACGTCTGTTCTGTTGAATTCCGACATGAAGCCGTGGATCAGATGGATCTGTTTAGGACCCATCTGATCCAACAATCTGGATTTATTTGATCCGGATCTCGGAGGAAACGGTTCTAAAAAGACCCAAATGCATCAATAACTCTGCTCTAATCTGGCTACATGTTGAAGAGAAACGAACTATTATAACTGGGTCGGAAATGTCCGCATCAGAATGTCCGGTTCGGATGATTCATGTTAGAACCATAAGCGAACTTCACAGTTATATTAATCCGATTGGCTGATGGAAATATTCTGAAGTATTTTACAGTGCATTCGCAAAACCAGCTGGTTCCTAACTGTTCGGTCTTAAACCGGGCCTCTGTGTAGAATTCCAGCTCACTCTAAATAAACTTCATGTCGGAACCACATGCGGACTCAGTAAAAGTTGGATTAAAGCGACAGCAGGATGGTTCCGTTTAATCTGATCCGTGTTTTTAGCCCAGACAGCTGATCCCACGCTGCGTGGCCAACCTGAACAGGTCACATCTGGCCCATTAATGAGGCTTTTAGTTGGATAAAACTGGACCTCAGACCAGGAGACCAATTGATTTGTGTCCGTGACCCAGTTCTGCCTAATGTAAACTCGGTTCGGTTGGATTGGTACTCACATCCAGCTGGCACTGCAGCACAGCGGGCACACGGAGACTAGCAGCAGAGTCAGAGCGCATATGTGTCGGACTCCAGAACTCCGTGTCTCCATCCTTCCACATCAGAACCGCTGGACCCAGTGGATCATCCTGGAAGTTGCAGGAAATTTCGATCCCGGTGCGTAAAGATCCCACTGCTCCTGATGCTGCTTCCATCTGCAGTACCAGCAGCGGCGGACCGAACCAAGTACCAGTCCAGGACGACCCTGATTGGACTAGCTCATCAGCAGGTGACGTCAGAGGATGATTATGAAGCGCTGCTGAGGAAAACTGCGCAGCGCCAAGGAAAACATTCCTGAAAGACATTCCTGTCAGTGTGGAGAGGAATTATAACCCTCACACTGACTGAAAGACTTCTCCCAGTTTTCCACAACTGTTTGATGTCTGGATGTGAGGAAAACTGGATCTGATCCGTCCTGGATCGAGGTTGTTATAGTAAACTCTAAAAACGGAATAACCCAGGGGGTTCTGGAAACCCAGACCCTGAAGGAGTACTGCATCCTTCTTTAACAATGAAAGTACTCCCGGATATGTGTTTTTGTGTCTGCCCAAACCTCCAGTCAGTGGTTCTGGTTCTGCTGGAGGTTTTCCTTTCCACTGTCACCACATGCCTGCTCAGGAGGAGGGAGTCAATGAGTCTGCGATCCGATGGATTCTGATGGGTTTCCTTTCATCGACTGGATGAACAAACTGGACCTGACTGCACTGTTTAATAACCGGGATGCAATCAGAATGGATGTAACTGACTTTGGTTCTGTCTGTATGAACTGACTGGATATTCCTCTATTTAAACTGGACCTGCTTGCTTTAGTGAAGAGGAGAAATCACTTGGAAACGGGATAAAAATCACTCACTTCAAAAAGGAATCAGAGGAATCAAAAACTTTATTCAAAGCATTTTGCATCAGAAGCTCAGAATGAATCCATGAATATAAATACAGACGTTACTAATCTATAATCTGAATAATCGGTAGAAAAATAGACAATTATACACAAACACATAAGACATCTGCTCCATCCTGGAGTCTTTGGTTTAAATCAGGATCTCAGATATAAAATACTGAGCAAAGAACATCAACACGGATCCCTGCAGGAATCCTCCGGAGGACAGCTGCGATTGGACATGGAGGAGTCACCTGACTGCTGGTTCTGGTCGATCTGCAGCTCCATTTGGATTTGCAGCTAACTCTAGAGTCAGTTTACTTGAAGAACGACTGCTAGCTGTTTGTTCTGGAAGCTGGAGACTTTTAGGCATGGAAATCTCTCCAGTGGCACCTCAGAAAACCAGAAAGGAACTGGGAACAAGAAGTGAACTAAACACGAGGAAGTTCTGACTCAGAACCAAGCTAGTTAGTCCACATCACTAAGTTCTGTTCGAGACCACCTAGTGTAGACCACAGAGATCCAACACTGCAAAGTTCCAGTAAGCAGCAGCTGGTTCTGAACTGGAAACCAGCAGAACTACAGAGACTAAATGGGTCACCTGGTCAGCTCTTTCAAAGAGAAGAGTCAGAACACAACAGAACCTTTGGATCAGAACCCCGCTGGTCTGTTCTGAGAGGATCTTTTCTGCAGAACTTTCTGGGAATTAGAACACCAGAATCTAAAACAGGAATTAATGAAAAATTCTCTGAATTATTTTAAAGCTGCTTTTATAAAATTACTTCTGGAAATCAGTTTGGAAAACCTGGAGTTGGGTTTTCGGACCTCCCGGGTCTGGATCAAAATGAAAAATGCTCAAGTTTAGAGAAATCTGAACATTTACTCTGGAAAAGCCTGGAATTGTGCATCTTCCACGTCTTCATCATTTATCATCAAACCTGACAGTGACAGAAAATATCAAATACATGAAAACAGTCAGAATTCCAGACGGATTTTTTCGTTACTCACGAAAACAAACGTTCCGGTTTGTGAAACAGCAGGAAACAACTTCCTGTTGGAAAGAAGCAAACTTCCTGTGCTAATTGTAATGTTTCTTTAGGACAACAGATTCCTTCTTCATGGAAAATCTTTCTTTTGGAGACTGGAAATTTCACCTTTAGCAACATATAAGCTTCCAATGTCAAACCTTGGAAAATATAGTAGAGAAACGAAATGTTTCTTGCGAACTTTCTTGGAAGTATGAAACTTTACTATTTCTCCTGTTTCAAGAAGCAGAAACTCGTCTTGGTTGTGGGAATTCTCCTTTTTGGAAAGGAATACTCCTGGTGCAGTAATGGAAAAAATATAGAGTGTGGGAAACATTTTGGGGAATTTACTGCAGGCAGCCGGTAACTAGAAGAGCCTTTTGGAAAAAAATCAGATGGGGAAAAAAAAAGCTTTTTAGGAACAGGAAACCTTTTTCATTTGGAAACAGGAATGTCAGCACTGACAACTAAAAGTACTCTCTTGGGAAAACTCTTGTTTGGACGCCTGAAACGTCTGTTCAGGAAACTTCTGGGAATGTGAACCTTTCAATCAGAGAAGGTTTTAGATAATGAAGTTTTTCCTTAAAGGATACAGTTGGAACCTGATGATCTTGGAATATTTTGATTTCCCAGATAATCTTTTTTATTTTTATAAACTCAGGTTACCTGATTGGATTTTTTTCACCTCTCCCTGATTAAAGCAAACATAATTCCAAATAACAGTCACTTCCAGCTCAGCTGGACTCTTGGACTTCCATGTTTGATCCTGGGAGAAAAAAAAAGATGACTCAGCAGAACTCTTCAGTCCGTGACCCAGATGAGACGGGTGGGTCTCACCTGTTCCCCGTGTCTCTGGATTCAGGACACAGGCGGCCCAGCAGGATCTCAGAGTATACCTGGTTTATGGCTCCTCTAACGTGGAAGGTCGGAGTGTTCGATCCGGCATTCTGCTCTGCGTCAAGCACGGTTGATTGGCTGTCAGGTTCAGGTCCGGTTCTGGTGATTCTACCCTTGTTTCTGGTGGACGCCATGTTGTCTGGGGGTTTGGAGGATTGGATCTTCTCTACCTGAGAGAATAAAAGATTTGGTTTGAGGAAGTGGATCAGGAGGAGATAATGACTGGAAACAGCCTATATGAACTGGGAACTGAAAGATGTCCAATAAGGCTCTGGATGTCCTTCCAAGAATGGAAAAGTCTCCACTTTCATTTGGGAACTGAAGGGCCTTTACTTTGGAAGCCAGAGCTTTGTGTTGGGAACTCGTAATTTTCTCTTGGGAAGATGGAAGTCATTGTTAGGAAATAAAAAGAACTGGTTGGGAAGTGGTAGCTTTGCTGGGATCTGGGAATGTTCTGGACAGGAAGAAGCTGGTTTTAGAACCTGAACATTTTGTCAGGAAAATTCATCTTTTGTTGCAAATGTTTTTTTAGGAACTGGAACCCTCCCCTGGAGACCTGGAACTTTTTTGCGGAGGGAAACTATAACTGGACCTTTCTTTTTTTTTCAGATTTTTCGCGGCACTAGTGGCCTTTATTTTTCAGTATTTTTATGACAGTAGATAGACAGGAAATGGGAATAGAGAGAGAGGGAGAGACATGCGGCAAATGTCTCTACGATGAATGAAAGGAAGCAGCGGTACCTCATGGAAGTGGCAGGCGCATCGTCCCTGCAAGAACTCTTTGTATCGACCCATGGTGATGCTGAACGTGTCGATCACCTCGTAGCCCAGATGTTTTGCAGTGGAGATGATGTCTCCGTTCTGTCTGAACAGGTTTTGTATCTCCATCTGAAAATAAAACCATGTCAACCCACCAGAGAACATTATGAGATGTTTTCTTCTTGGTGGAAACATGAACCTACCAGACTCAGAGACCTGATGCCATCCACAGGAAGGTGGAAGCCCATACCCAAAGACTTCACCACCACCAGGATCTCACTGAGAGACTCCCTGATGAGGACATGGACAAAGAGGAGAAACGAGAGTCAACAGTCTTAAAAACCTTGATGAGGAATTCCTCAGGGATGACTGTTAGGACCTCTGCCTCTTTGAGTCTGGTTGGATGGACATCTGTGCTTTGTTTGTGTTTTTAGTGTTTACCTGTCCAGTACCTCCTGGATCGTCCTCAGGTGGTTGGTGTTGAGCCACTGGACTCCTCCCACCACCAGCACTGTCTGGTTGGAGTTTTCCAATGGTTGAGACCTTCACAGATGTGAAACAGAGGGCGTCAAGAGGTCCTGATTGCAATCTAAGGAAGTAAAGATGGTTTACATCCTGTCACCTGTTCAGAAGCTGCAGCAGTGCCTCCCTGAAGGATGGTCTCTGCTTCTTTTCCAGCCAGAACTGAGGATAATACGAGTAGCTGACCTGAGTCCGTCCTGCGTTCAGGTTCTGGTAGACGAGCGTGTCGTGAGCTTTTCCCCAGTCCTCCAGGCTGGAGTTGACCCGCTCCATCAGGAAGTACATCATGCCACGATTGGTGGAGTCCCCGATGAACAACACCTGAGGAGAGATGAGTCAGTGAACCCAATCAGCTGGAAGTCATAAAGGTTGCATGAAGTTTGGTCACATGACCTCACCTTCCTGTCCATCATGCAGTCCTGCAGCAGGAGGCGCTCCACCAGCGTGTGATAACAGCCGTCTGGTTGCCAGGTAACCTCTCTCCAATCACACGTCCTGTTGTCGGAGCAACTGAGACACGGAATGACCCACCGACCTGACAGACAGATGATAAACAGATACAGAACCGGGCCTGGTGTAATATTTATAACATTTATTTTATCTTCTGGGAATCACGTGTGGAGCAGAGCAATTATTGTTTCCCTAACCTGAGGATTTTTTCCACACTAAATAAATTAAAGTGGGATTTTCCTACATTTTTCAGAGGATTAGAGGAATTTAGTAGGGGGGCATTTAATGGTGGAGGGTGCAGAAGATGGACAGGTGAGAGCCACCGGTACTCAGGTTTTCAGACACATGCAGCAGCAGCAGTAGCAGAAGCTCAGCTGCAGCTGTGGATGACGTTCAGACCAGTTTCTGCTGGTTCTGGTTTGTTAAGTCAGATTATCCTTCTATTACCTCTCTGTTTCTACGTCTCCTTTGGCTGGAAGACGTCAGCTTTAACCCTGTTAGAAGGACGTCTGGCGTGTCTGCTGAGAAACAGCCATCTGCTGGCGCTGCTGAGGAGGATTTGGACGGATGCAGCTGACCTGGCCTGTTTTAGAAGCTCTGCTGCTCTGAAACTGAGGAGCAAGTCTGAACACCAGAGTGGGCTCTGGCTTAGACTGAAGAGACAAACAGGAGACAGATAAGACATCAGACCTGGGACATGTCCTGAGCTGCAGGGCTGAACCGGGCTCTGGGATGTGAAGTGAGGCCGGAGACCGCAGGAGAGACCTGGCTGGACCTGCAGACCACAGTCCTGAAACAGACGAAGCACAGTGGGGGGTCAGAGGGACTCTGTTCTGTTGTATAAATTTCCCAGCATGCACTGTGTTTGTGTTTGCAGTTCTAAGTTTCTCAGTCAGACTGTTGGGTTGTCTTTGTCTTCTTTACAATCAAAGCTGGCTTTTCTTTCATCTGAGCATCCTTCCATCATCCTCCTCAGCCCAGAGGTCAGAGGTCAGATAAACCCATCCAGCTCAGATCAGGGGCCCCGTGGGAGCCTCCACATCTGGCCATTGACTTCACAGCCGCCGGTGTCCTCACAGACACTCGCGCTTCTACTCTTCCTGCGCTGCCGCAGGTTTCTTCGCGGTGGCGCCACATTCCTCACGGCGGTGTCGCAGGTCACAACAAAGTGCCACAAGAAAACTTAACAGGGATTTTCTTGTTCGTACCTGAGCTCCGAGTAAACGCTCCACCTGGGCCCGAGGCTGCTCCGAGATCAGCCGGAGCACCAAACAGGCCGCTGAAGCTTTCATCCCACAACAAGGGATTGTCTAAGGCCGGGTCGCCGCCACGTCGGCCGGAATCACAAGGAAATGTGTTCGGTTTTCATTTATTAAAGTAAAAACAGACAAAAAGCTGCAGCTGCTGTGATGTTGAGCAGGTGAAACATTTCAACATTCAAATGATCCAGAAAATAAGACAATAAATAATAAAGCTGGGGCCTCAGTCAGCATCCATCCTCTTAGAACGAAACCTCTTCAGAAACATGTCAAATGAAATAAAAGGAAAACTACATTTTATTTCCTCACTTTATTAACCAGGCTGCCGAGAACAGGAATTATTTCCTCAGTTAAAGAACAAAGTCCCTTGTTTCCACAACTTCTCATCCAGTCCCTGAATTTAATCCAAATCCAAACAGGAAGATTCTAAACGGGAATCATTAACCAGAACTTTGATAAACATAAAACTAAAAGATGTGGTTCTGATGAAGTTAAGATGGAAGAAAACGTTCAAACATCTGCTGCAGAACATACTGGATGTTTCATTTTTGTCCAAATCCAGGCTCACGTTCTGGACCTTCAAGGAATATTTCAGGACAAACTGCAGGAGAGCCCCACGACAGCTCAAGGTTCCTCCATGTAGACGGAGACACTGGACGTTCTCCCAGATGGAGCAAATCAAATCTTCCAGAGATATTTATCAGATTAAGCAGTTCTGCTGGAATCATGTTTCCCTACAGAAAACATTCATTATCTCCAGTTTTCCCTTCAGGATTCTCAGCTTCCTGTTTTCATTCCCTCTGTCAGCGATTAAAGGTGTTCCTCCAACAACAATCTTTCTCACAACAGAATAAAATCTTTCCTGTGGAAAATCTGAACAATCTTTTCAAAACCTTTTCAGATTCAAACTAAACGTCCAGCTGCCGGATTACTGAAACAGATCCCAATCCTGAAAAAACGAATCCAGAGTTTGGAAACGTTCTGCATGGGTTCCACGTTCTTTAAAGGTCTGAAAACCTTTCAGATTGTCAGGGGAAACCTGGACATTTCTGTGGGATCCCTGGATTCAGCCGGCTTGCGGAAGCCAAAAACATTATTTAGCAAAGCCAGACTCTTTGTTGGGAAGTGGAAAACCTTCTGAGGTTTGGGGACTTATTTGTGGGAACGGGAACATTTGGAACCAGTTAAACTTTGTTGAAATTTAAACTCTGATTTGGGGAATTCATTCCCTTTAATTCTCAGACTGGAACAATTTATCCAGGACCTGAACTCTTTATTTGTGGACTTCAATCTTTGCGCACCTCAGATGATTGTTGTTAATCGGTTTAATTGTGAATCAAAATGTGTTCCAGGAACCAGATGTCATGTTTTGGTTCTCTGTTGAAAACTATAACGTAGTTATTTGGCAATTTGCCTTTTTGGATCCTTAACAAAGCTTTTATTTTTGGATGTAGAACCTTGATTTTGGGAACTAGAGTATTTTTCTTAAGAAATTATTGGTGTTTTATAGGAGGCTTTAATTCTGGGGGGTTGGTACGTTCCCTGAGGCGCCGCCACAGGAAACTGACGCCTGTGAATCAAAACTCCCCCACAGGAACTGGAAAATTTGTTATGACCTGAAAATGTAGTTTTAGAGACAACTGCGAGAAAACTGAACTCGTAATTTAGAAACTTTGATTTAGTGAACCTTCCTGTTGGAACCGGAAATCTTTTTGTGGGAACTCTGTGTTTTTTTTTTGGGGAACCTGGAACCCTTCATTATCTGCAGCTCCTGGAAACTCTGAGAAGGTCACCGAGGACCGGTTTATTCACAGCACCAGTTCTGGATTTTACTGTTGAACAAAGTGAGTTTTATTTTTCCGCAGAAAAAAGAAAGAAAAATGTAAGTTTCTATTGAAAGAAGTTTTTTCTCAAACTGGAAGAAAACAACGACTTTATGTTGATGTTCAGGTGAAACTGACAGATCCAAAGTAAAAACTGTTTCTGTTCTGTCGGCCTGAACCCATCCTGGTCGGACAGAAACACTCATGATCCTGCAACGTGATCAAAGAGCCGCACCCAGATCCGTTCAGAGACTCCGATAATCCGGATCAGCTCTCATCAGATCATTTCTGTGTTTTTGTGGGAATCAGTGAGGGTGGAGGCTCTGTGGGGAGAGACGGAGGAGAATCAGGAATTTGTAGCTCAGACCAAGAACCCAGGGTTTAGCGGTCCGAACCAGTGCCGTCACGTCCAAGAACTGAGATGAATGTTCTTAATGTTTTCTACACATCAGCCCAGAGATCTGCAACACAACAAGGGCCCAGGGCAGCCAACATTTGTTCTGTTCCTTCTCTGTTGCAACACATTTGGCTGGAAATCTGAAGAAAAAGTCCAGCTCAGGCTTAAAGACAGGGTTTCAGATGGTTCTGTTTAAAACAAATGATCTGAAAAGAAGAAAAGGTGAAAAGATTCTTCAAGCTGTCAGGCTGTAATAAAAGGTCCAAACTCAGAAATAAAACTCATCAGGTTCTAAATCTCTGCAAAGCCATCAAGAACTGAATACCTTAAACCCGGTCTTCCCCATTTACTCACCCAAATCAGAACCAGGACATGGAAACCAAGCCCATCCATCCTTCTTTTGCAGCAAGGATCAGATACATTCATCAGCTCATCATCACCTCTACAGGAGCAGATGTAGCTGCTGCAAAGCTGCATGCGGAAGGAGGACTTCTGGACCAACCTCCAACCAATAAACTGCATTAATAAATATCTTCTGGAGGTCATCAACACGTTGTTGGATCTGGATTTGTTTTCTGAGGAACGTAGAGATTATTCTGGACTTAAAAATGTGTCAGAGTTCAGTTTCCTGTCAAAAGTGATTTCATATAAAACCAAACCTGATTTATTCAGTTAAACAATTAAGAAACTCAGACTTTAATCTTGACTTATCTTCTTTCTGTTCTTCTCTAGACCTTCATCTCTGATCCAATCAGATTGGTGCTGACTCAGTCTGTAGAAATGGTTAATCAGATTCTCACGTCAACGTTCTCCAGCTGTTCAGGAGCAGGAGGTCAGGAAGCTGAGAAATACCATTTTATCTTCAGATCAGAGACTTTCATCTGTGGCTTCTAGGTGCAAAAACCCAAAGATGAGGTTTGATGTTCTGGCTCCAGAACCATGTGCAGGTGACGATGGCATGCTTCATGCTCTGTGTCCTGCTGGGGGGACAGGAAAACATCTGGAAAATGATGTTCCTAAAGAACACGTCTGTATGAAATAGTCCTGCTTAATGTCCAGGGAAGGTTTCCGATCAGAACCAAACATTCTCAGGAGGATCCAGATATGACCTTAGACCTGGACCAGAGAATCCGCAGTATAGAACGCCCTGATCCGACCCGGAGAGAATACATCACAGCAGATGTTGTAACAACCAGCTACAGCACCTACAGATCAGAGTCCAGATTAGAATCTTAATTAGGGGAAGGTGTCCTGGTTCTGATCCAACATATTTCTGTGTAATAATGTGGAAGGAGAGTTGCTTCTTCTGGGATTTATTTTATTTTCCAGATTAGAACCGTTCCAGCTGAATATAGACCTGAGATGATAACTGCTCTACAGAATGATGAATGATCAGGATGAGAAGAACCAGAGATTCAGTTTTTACCAGAACCTGCAGGCGTGTCTCCTAATTTCCAGATATTTGCGTACAGTTTAAGTTGTTTTGTGCAATAAAGCAAAAATAAATCGTTTTCCGGACGAAATTAACAGTTTAGGAGAACTGTCATTATTGGCAGCAGAGTCGTGGAGGCAGAGCTTTGAGAAGAAAGCTTCAGGTAATAAAGCAGTGATGAAGCTCAGCAGCTTCATTAGATAAAACTTTAATAAGATGGAGGAAATGAAACGTTCAGCAGCTCCGATTTCTCTCGTTCAGCATGAGAACAGCCTCTTTGTCTGTTTAACAAGAACTTCATCAGCAGCAAAGAAGGAACGTTGTAACTCGGCTTCATCAGGAGGAGACACGAGGAACAGCTGAAATCACAGCAACAACTGCTGGTTCTGCTGGATCCAAGAAGGATCAACAGAAAACTCAAGATCAAACAGATGCTATAGCGCTGGAAAATCTAAAAATCCTGAAACATAAAATAATCCCAGTGGGTCTTTGCTTTGGGTTTCAATGAGGAAAACTCATTTTAAAATGAGCCTTTGAGTCCCACCCTGTAAAACAGGAAGCCCCTAACATCTATGGATGCTGCTGCTTCATCCATCAAGACATCGCCATGAAGCGTGTTTCCTCACAACGGCTTTTATTAAGGAGAAACTGGTTGTTTTCTCAATAAAGATGGGAACATGTTGAATGGATGTACACTCGCTATTAGCGACAAAAACAAAAGGGTGAGACCTCTTGCTACAAAGATCTTCTGTGGAGGAGCCACCAAGATAACTGTACATGTTTGTGAGCATAAAGTGTCTTTAACTGATAACTCGCTGCAGCCACATGAAATGAGCTTATTGTTTGTCAGCATTTTAACTCCTCCATCCACCACATCAAGTCACTGATCGTATGCTAGCTGTAGGGAGGAACTTCCTAATGTCTGCCTGGACATACCAGAGTAACAGTGCTGCTCAAAACTGGAGCAGAAATCAGGTCTACCTGAATCACAACTGCTGACCCTCCCTTAAAATGAGTAAAGGCGGGCTGGGCATTTTGAAATCCCTGAATATGATGCCGGTTTGATAGGTCTCCAAGCTCCAAATCTCAGACAGCAGTTTTCCTGCCATCCTTCTTGTCAGTGAAGAAAGCACAAAATCTTCACTATATCAACTTTGAAGACCAGTCTGAGCCTCTTGAGCTTTTTGCTGATGGTAACAAATATGTCTAGAAGACTTAAGCCTCCAAGTGACTCTTAGTGCGTTGGAATGACTGAAGTGAAAATAAATGAGTTAAAACATTATGACAGTTGTCCTGTGATGGAGACCTAGCTGAGGTCTTTGTCTCTGTCTGCAGCTTTAACTCCTCCAGCTCCTGAAACACTAAAGAAAACTGCTGCTTGGTGTGTTTGAGGCTCCACTGGATATGCTGCCACCTGCTGTTTGAACTCATTACTGAGTGTCTGAACATCAGCAGATGGGAGGTGGAACCATGATGGCTGGAGGACTCTGTAGTGATGACCTCACCTCTGTTTGGTCCTTTTATAACTAACTCAACTACAGGTGTTGGACAATGAAAGTGAAACACCTGGTTTTATACCACAATAATTTATTAGTATGGTGTAGGGCCTCCTTTTGTGGCCAATACAGCATCAATTCATCTTGAGAATGACATATACAAGTCCTGCACAGTGGTCAGAGGGATTTTAAGCCATTCTTCTTGCAGGATAGTAGCCAGGTCACTACGTGATACTGGTGGAGGAAAACGTTTCCTGACTCGCTCCTCCAAAACACCCCAAAGTGTCTCAATAATATTTAGATCTGGTGACTGTGCAGGCCATGGGAGATGTTCAACTTCACTTTCATGTTCATCAAACCAATCTTTCACCAGTCTTGCTGTGTGTATTGGTGCATTGTCATCCTGATACACGGCACCGCCTTCAGGATACAATGTTTGAACCATTGGATGCACATGGTCCTCAAGAATGGTTCGCTAGTCCTTGGCAGTGACGCGCCCATCTAGCACAAGTATTGGGCCAAGGGAATGCCATGATATGGCAGCCCAAACCATCATTGATCCACCCCCATGCTTCACTCTGGGCATGCAACAGTCTGGGTGGTACGCTTCTTTGGGTCTTCTCCACACCGTAACTCTCCCAGATGTGGGGAAAACAGTAAAGGTGGACTCATCAGAGAACAATACATGTTTCACATTGTCCACAGCCCAAGATTTGCGCTCCTTGCACCATTGAAACCGACGTTTGGCATTGGCATGAGTGACCAAAGGTTTGGCTATAGCAGCCCGGCCGTGTATATTGACCCTGTGGAGCAAAACTGTGCTCTTACCCTGCTAATTGAACCTTCACACTCTGCTCTTACTGGTGCAATGTGCAATCAATGAAGACTGGCTACCAGGCTGGTCCAGTTTAGCCATGTAACCTCCCACACTAAAATAACAGCTGTTTCAGTTTCATTGTCCAACCCCTGTAGATGGAGCAAAGTGAACTTTAACTTTTAACAGCATGATGTAAAATTTATGCAGAAAAATGTTTCCATATTTTTATGTTTATGTTGTTTTATTTGTTAAATCTGTTCATGCAGAGCAAAGTGAAAAGATGAGGAGCATGAGGAACCTCCACAGAACCCTCAGATGAAGGATGGTTTTCACAGAAAACTTTAAGCCAAATAAAGGACCTCTGCTTCCTGAAGGAACGTTGTTGTTGGATTTAAGCCTGGAGTGGTTGAAGCAGAGTTCTGCAGTAGGAACATCAGGAACAGTCTTCAGAAGCTGTTGTCGGTTCCAGCTGAATGCTTAGATCATCTTCACCAGCTTCGAAGAACAAACATGATTAATGGGTCCTCTGTGGTCAGAGGGCCTCGCTGGGGGCCTGCAGCTCTCCTCACCTGTTCCTGCTGTGATGGAGATCCCAGGTGGATGACAGGTGGACTGAGGGGGGTAGGCAGGGGGTCACCTGGGGGTCAGGGCCCCACACAGCTTCTGACAGGAGCTGCTCAGATGGAGACAAAGCAGTAGGAAGTCTGCCAGGTTAACTACTGAGAGCTGCTTCAACATTCACTCTGCAGCAGGTTTCATTAACGGAGGAGAAGGAAACACTTGGTCCAAGTGTAGCAGAGAAAGCAAAGTTCAGAACGTTTCCCTTTGGTTCCTCAAAAACCCTGAGGATTGTTTTGGAAGCATCTGCAAGCTTTGTTCTTCTCTGAGACATCAGAGATCTTTAAAGGTTCTGTTTACTGGAACATGGTTCTTCTAAGGCGTGTTCCTAGCGTGTTTCAAAGGACATGGGATGTATCTGTCCCTTCATAAGGATGTTTTCTACACCTCAGATGTTCTGATATCTTGGAACTTGTTCCTTCTTCAATCGTCTAATTGAGGCATAAAATATTGTCTCTGGTGACCTTATTAATATTAAGGTTTTGTGGCCTTTTATTCATTGGTAGCGGAACAGCAAGTAGGGCAGTGAGACACGGGGAAGATGTGTAGTATTTGGACCCGGCCCGAGAACCAGAACCAGATCTGTAGCTTCAGCATGTGGAGCTCCTGCTCTTCCACTGAACCAAATCAAACTTTTGGGTTTTTTAACATTGTGTCTGAATTTTATTGGCTTTATTTTTGTGTTTCTTCTGTTTTATGAACAGAAAAGTTCTCCAGAACTTTCCGGAATCCATTTTCCATTTTTCTGAAACATTCTTTTTTTCCCAGAATCTTAAACGTTCCCTCCTCTGAAACGTGAACATTCTCTGAGCTGTTTCCTTAAGTTCTCTGATCCGTTTGGGTTTCAGGTTCTTGCACAGAGACAGCTGATGGATCCAGAGTCTTCTGAGAGTTCACTGAGGTCGACTCCACAGCCTGAGTTTAAGCAGTGAGGTGTGAACACAGGCATCTCCATATCTTGAGTGGTCCCCTTGACCAGCAAACCTGACCACCATTACTTTCTATCTCTAAGGAACCAACTGAAAGGAATCAAGTTTCCTGCAGCCTCAGCCGGAAGCTGATGGAAACATTCCCGGACTCTAAATGCAAACTCGCGCTCCGTTCTGCCCCACCAGCATCAGGCTGGGAAGCGAATCGGAGCAGGATTTAAATTGTGACCCAACTGAGACTGGATCCACATGATGATTCCAGCTCTGAAACCACAGATCGGTCCCATTTCCTGCCAACACGTTTCTGTTGAATGATCCTGTCAGAGTCGGGTTTGGATTGGATCCGGGTCATGAGTGGCTGCTCGGTTTGGAACAATGCAGAATTTACGGTCTACACGGACACTGAGCCGTTCTGCTGTTTGCATCAGATCCAAACACACTTCCAGGTTCGGAATCTCAGCAGTGATCCGAAGGAACCAACTGATTCCAGATAGTTTCACCTCTTTGACCTGCCCTGACCCACCTGCAGGAAGCTGCAGGTCACATGGTCTCCAAACATGGGCAGGCTGGGCCGGCTCTCGCGGTACACGTGGATCGTGTAGATCGTCATGACGACGGGATAAGGCTCTGCTGCATCCGTTACCAGGATGCTGATCCGGCTGTTCCCTAGGCCGACTGGGAAGTTTGCTATCCTAAGGAGGAAAACAAGATTAGATCAAAAGATCTGTGAGGTCAGAGGTCAGATGTGAGGGGGCGGGGCACTGGGCTCACCCGGGTCCTCGATGGTTGTCCAAGTGGACTACACAGGCAGCACTGATGGGTTCTGGTCGGATCCGAACCGTCACTGTGTCGAAGGGTACCTCAGCGCGGTATTCCTTCAGGGCGGGGCTAAAGGGCGGAGTCAGGATGAGGGGGGGATCAGTGTAGATCTGTCTGAGGTGGGGGTCTACACAAGAACCTGGGGGATGCAGAGGGATCGACCAATAAGAGAGCAGATCCTGGGACTGACCAATCAGACATCCTGTAGGAGGATTTTTGATTAAAAACCCAACCAGACACCAGTACAAGGTCCGACCAGTTCTGGCAAAAATGAGGCCTCATCTCTGACCCGGTCCTGACCCGTATCAGACCTGATGTCTGACACAGTTCTGGTCCAGTCATGTTGTGACCCAGTAGGCAGCAGGTGGCGCTGTGCTTCAGAATAAAGAAGATGTTTACCATAAACTGTCTCACCTTCAGGCTGCAAGGACGCTGACTGCTGATTGGTCGGTTTGTTCACCTCTCTGTGGAGAGCAGGTAACACTGTCATGTGACTCATCAGGGAACAGTGGATTGGCTGAAACCTTCAATTCCTCACCTGCTGCTCCTCTGTAGCTCGTAGTGACGACCGATCCTGAGGAGGAGGTCAGAGAGGCTCAGAGGAGCTGAGGAGGAGGACGATGAAGAGGTGCTGGGATAAAGCTGCAGAGAGACAGAGACAGACTGACCTCAGATCAGCTTGAAGCTTCTATCTCCTGGATGCTGAGGAAGTCCAAACATCTGACAGCTTTATGGTCCATAAAACAACCAAGAACCAACCGGAGAACATACCAGCTGGAAGGCTGAGGGCCTCTTCAGCTGCTGGTGGAACCGGAGCAGAAGCAGAAACTCATCCTGGGATAAACAGGTACGGTGTGTCCCTCTGCAGCCACCGTACTGAACACATTTTATGACATATTTATACAGAAATAGAACTGTTCGACACATTTCTATTTTAATGAAACATTTTAATAAAGATTCAGTTTTATTCTGTTGATTTAACAATATTAAACTCACCTGCCACCTCAGGGTTTCTAAAGACAGGTGAGTCTCGGAGGGCAGGTGAGTGGGCAACGGCAGCAGGAAGAGCAGGCTGTCCTCCAGGATCAGGTCTTTGATGATCTGTCTGCTGAACGTGTCCTTCAGAGCCGTGAAGGTTACCTCTGTGTCCACCTGAAGACAGGAGGACAAACATCAGAGAAACGCTGACCTCTAGTAGACAGCTACTATATCTTATACCAATTTCTTTAAACAGAACCATTCCTGAACAAATGATATCAGACTGAACTTTATAAGACAAACAGATCCAATTCGTATTACAGAGGCAGATTCAAATTTAGTTAAATAAAAGATTTTATTGTGAAATGTTCCTTTAAAACCTCCCAAAATAAACAAGATCACTTGGTTCTATGGGATTTTGGTCTGAGCTTTGTACCCGACCTGAACCACAGAAACCAACCAGGATGGAGAAGTTCCAGAGTTGATAAGTAGGGGACGGCTCAGTAACACAAAGTTGATTGCAGGTTTGAAACAATCAAGTCCTTCATTCAGCCAAATGATCTCAGATCAGGAGTAATTAGAGACTCTTCATCTCAATGTTTCCACAACATGTTGCTGAGGCCACCGTCCTCACCGGATCCAGAACTTAGATTAAAAACATCTGATGGACGATCCACATAATAATGATCCTAATGACACATCCTTAACCTTTTTATGGAAATCTTCTTCTTAGAATAACCCCAGTGAATTAATAATGCATTCAGTGCATCTTCACTGGGGATATATTTGTCTTTTTCTAGAATCTGGAAAAATATCCACTTATTTTACTGGTTAATCATAATATTCCCATCAATGTTTTTATTACTGAAGAGGATCAGATGGTGAAACATCTGACTGGATTGCGTTTATGAGACCTGGAAACAGAAAGGTTCCCTGGTTTCACTACTTCAGGTTTATAGCAGCATTGATGTTTGACCAGTAGGTGGCAGTAGCTAGTGTGGTATTCTAGGACCTACACTTGGATCAGAACTGCAGAACCCTTACCTGTACTACGACAGGTGTGATGGAACCGCTGAACATCAGAGTGAAGGTGAGCAGCTGGAAACACAACAAACACCTAGAACAAAGAACACAGGTGAGAACACGATGAGGCCCGTAGAGAGATGAACATGGCGAGAACTTGTTTACAGCTCACCTGCCACCTGTTTCCTGGTCCTGATAGGTCGATGCTGCCTGCAGCACCGATCCAACCACCCTCTGGATCTGAAGCCAGGCCTGCTGGGAGGTGGGTGCTCCCAGCTGCTGCAGCAGGAACGTTCTGATCTGAGACGAGGAGATGAAGATCAAATGCTCAGGAACTCAAGTTGAAACTGATTCTTTCACAAACAGCTTGATTTGCAGATGTTTCACCTCTATCTGTTGCCCAGGAACATTCTTGTTGGTCATCACCACGCTGATGTCATGAATAAAGGAAGTCAGAGGGGTCACAGAGGTCACCAGGACAAAAACATTCACCATGGCAACCAGAGCAGGAGACCGGGCTTGGTCAGGAGAGCGTCTGTCACAGAAACAGGAGACACCCAGGTTCATGTCACCATCTAACTGAAAGAGGCTTAGCTTCCTAAGACAGTAGGGTCAACTGGATCCCAGTCAGATTATACATAGATCAAAGGGCAGAAGATGGACAGATTAGAGATGGATCCAGATTCATCTCTAGATCCAAAAACACCCAAAATATCATGAAACACACGATGAACTAGAAGACCTGGCAAATTCCTGAATAAGAATATGAAAAGTTTAAAGAACATCAGATCTCAGTCTGGATCAAATTCTGGATCAGAGGCTTATCGCAGGTGCAAAAGAATCTGAATGATAATTCCATACACACCTGTCCTGAGGAAAGCGAGGCTTCTGATTGGACGAACCACAGGAGTGAGGCTTCATGTGAAGGTCAGATTCTGGACAAAGAGGTCAAACGTTGCTTTGAGAACAGCAGTTCTTTAAATAAATGATACTTCCTGTGGTTTACCTGAAACAGACTTACCTGCCAGCTGTGGGTCAAACTGACACAGGCCTCCACCCACATCTGAAAACGCCTCCATCAGCTCCGGTAGCAAGTTTACCTGCCCACACACACACACACACACGTGAGCTCTGATGTCATCAAACTGGATTCCAGGTGATTCTGGACAGGTGAGACTCACCATCTGATGCTGCTGCAGCGGACAGAAGCTGACCCTCCTCAAACAGCTCTGCTCTGAAGTACTGAGACACAGCAGGAGACTCCACCCAGCCACACCTGGAAACAAGAGAGCGGAGTCAACAGGTGAGACAGGAGGAGGATCTTCACCCTGGACAGGGTGTCGTCAGTTGAAATGTGTTACTTCCTGGTTTCTTTCAGTGTTTCTGGTTTTATTTCCATGTGTTGCTGCTGTTATCAGGAGCGTTTAAGTGCTGTTGATGCTTAACTTCATAGAGATTCTTCTCGTTGCTTTCACTATTGGACCATTGGTGCTGATAGAGGTCAGAGTTCAAAATAACTTAAAGCAGAGTTGATGAAGAACGCCTCTCAGCTGCTTCAGATTCTGACGTTTCGCAGTTTAATTTGGGCTAAAAGGGGTTAAACTGCTAAGGAGTGTAGACAGGAGGCGGTCAGAAAAACGTGGAGCCTGAAACATTTGGAAGTGATTGTGGAGGTCAGAGGAAACGTTGAGCAGGAAAATAACCTCAAGAACTCAGCAACAAGGTCCAGCAGAGGCGATGGGAGACGTAGAAGATGTGGAGGTTGATGTTCAGAGATGACCAAAGAAGAACTTTAAACATCCTCAAGCCAAAACCAACACAAAAGATCAGACCTGCTAAGCTCCAGAACACAAATCTGAGCTCAGAACCTAAATGTTTCCCGTACAGAACCACAGAAAGCAGGTCCAGTTGTTGGCATAAACACTCTCAGATCATCCTGACTGGTTTTCTTATACCAGCAGACGTCAGGCTTACTGGATTTTGTCTGGACTGTATAACATAAACAGCTGCTTTGCTTGAATGTTTCCAGCTGTTGGACAGGAAGTCTCCACCCAGGTCACATGACAGGAAATCCTGTTAACTCGTGTGTGTTTACCCTGCTGCGTCCTCAGGAAGCTGCTGGACTCTGCAAACCGGGACACATGGACTTCATAGTCCATCTGCTGCAAGATCCGCTGGTGCAGCCCAACCTCTGTGTCAGACAGTCGATGTCGACCCGTCAGAACCAAGGCCTGGCGCCGGCGGTGTCTCTGATAGGAGAACCAGGCCTGTGGAAACATGCATAGGGGTCAGATGAGAATGACGATCCAACCTGGAGCTTCTCCAAAGTCCCTTTGAGATCTTTACTGATGGTAAACGGAGGCTTGATCCGGTTTCTGAGCTCCGGCAGCCTTAAATCTAAACCTTCTAAAAAGAAAGTCCAGACAGGATTGCTCAGATCTCTAAATGTTTGAACCCTAAATCTGCATCCGGTTTAATCTAACATCTGTGTTTGTTCTCAGAGATCAGCCATCAAGAATAAGGAACCTCGGAGCGAAGAGGAAAACATGTTGGTTCTTTAGGGTAAAATAACAGCTACCTGTAGGAGAACCTGTTGATTACTTTAGGAGAACTTGCAGGTTCCTTTATTATTTTTAAATCGAAATCTTCTCTAAGGAAACCTGGGTCATTCCAGAACAAATCTGGGCTCAACATTTAAAGTTGCTCTAAAATCAGACAATCACAACAATGATGATTTGTATTGAATAAAGTTCTATTAACTCTGTTTAACATCAGCTTTAATTTGAGGGAACACAGTTGGCTTTCCTCACTGTTATTTATGGACCCACAGGTGGAAAAACTCCCAGAACTCTCAGAACCAGTGAGCACGAGTTTGGGTCACGTTCAGCTTTGAGTTCCACACAGATGAAGTTCTGAGAAGAACAATGACCTCCTGCTCCATCTTCAGACAGAAAACAGAAAGAGGCAGGACTTGATCATCTGGAGGTAAACTTGGTTCTGTTGAACCAAACCTGACCCATTCCATTCATGTATTCAGCCTGCAGCCCGCTGACTGATCTGTGGTCAGTCAGAACCCAGCTCAGTACAGTTTGATGGTCTGTTTGACATTCAGCTCAGGTCCGCTCTGACAGGAGACAGCGGTGAAAAGAATTGGCAGAGATTCTGTTTTTCTTTCAGCTCGGGTCCAGAAAGCCTCTGAGGAAGTTTTACTGATTCAGTTTTAGTGACGTACGGAGATTTGATCCACAGACAGAAATATGTGACAGATGATCCGTTTGTTTCAGCGATCTACCATTTCTGGTTCTGCTCAAGAATCTGATCCTACATGAGAGAAAAACCAGCTGAAGATGAGGACTGAAAACATTCCCAGAATCAGAGCAGGCCTCGTTCCAGACGGATCACATGACCTAAACACAGCGAGTCACATGACCCTGGATACACTGACCACAGGCTCGTCTTCTTCCTTTTCACAAACTAACAGAAACAACTGGACACAATTCATCTGCTTCCATCTGGGGAGCTGTGGTTCTGTTGGTTCTGTTTGTTTGTTTTGCAGCTGACACCAGTTTGACCCAGTTCAGCAGCTGGAGCAGCAAAGCTCTGCTGGTTTCCCACCTGTCAGTAAATCTGACCAGATGGTTCCTTCAGACCACTTCAGCTTGGTTAGATCCTTCTTACTGGTTTAACTGGATACAAACAGATGATCATACATGGGGTATTATGGGATGGTGCAGTCTGGAGGTGAAATTAATGGCTGCCGAGTCCTCTGAACTGGGCCACTGTGACTCCCAGTGATTAACTGAGGATTCCTGAGATGAGACTGGATTTAAAATTAGACACTTGGATTCCTAACAGGAAGCAGTGACACAGACTGGAAGCTGTGGGAAGAAACCAGAGAAGCAAACAGCTGTCATCTGTCAGCTGTTTGCTTCAGTGACAACAGAAGAAATGAGAAAAGATCAGAAACAATTATAAAATGTGGATAATCTAAAATTATTTCCCCAAAACACCTAAAAAAACACAACCAAGTAAGATTAACCACTAAGATTTTCTAGAACATCAAAGATATCTCAACATCTAAATCTTCTAACATTTGTAAGATCGCACAACAACAAATATCTTACAAATACAATTTGGAAAAATCGTCCAACATCTGGAACATCCTTGAACACTTGAGAAACCTAGAAATAGAAAGTCGCTAAAATTTCTAAATGTTTGAGTGGATCAGATGTTCAGTGTTGACTCCCAGACTTTCTCTGATGGAAAAATAAACTCTCCCTGTTGACTTTTTCAGTCTAGAACAAGAACACTTATTATCCTGAATGGTGAGCTCTAGAAGACCCGATCTGATCTGGAGACATCTGACCTAGAGCAAAGATTCTTCTGACAGGAACCTGTCTGAAATCATTGGATCTTCTAGCCCCTCTTCAGTCATCCCGCTCCTCATTTTTCCAGATCTTGGAGCAGTTTCAGGTATTTGTTGTGGTGTTTCTCACAGGAGACATTTTAGAGCCCTAATAAAACAGGACAAACACTGAGAGCCTGTCTGCTGTCAGTTTACACTGCGTTATCCAACACAAACTCGATCCTCAGGAATATTTTTATCCGGGCACACACTTAACATACCCCGCACACATAATGGAGAACTTCTGGATATGGTTGGTCCGCTCAGCTGTCCGTCATCCTGTAGGAAAATCAAACCTTCATGCAGTTCGTCCCTTCAGATCCTAAAAATATTCCCAGCATGAGTTAGGAGGAGCAGCATGACTTTAGCCAAACAGAAGTCCTTTCAGGAATGTGATCTTCTCACAGTGAAGAGAAGGGTTAAAAGTCACAGGAAGTCTGCACACTGCTCCTGCCTCAGTCTTCTGGGATGCGTAGCGTTGGGAAGGATGTGTTCAGGTAAAACTGGGCTGAGCTGAGGAGCTGGAGGATCCACTGCAGCCAAACTTCTCAGACAGCAGAAAACAGCTTCATTAAAAACACATTTTATTATAAATATTAGGAATATCTTTTCTGCATCATTGTTCATCATCATGTTTAACTTCTAATTTATTTTAGAGTTAGCAGAAACCAGACTTGAGAATAAAAACACTGAGCTGTTTGAACTTTGACACTCAAAGGTCAGAAGATCCGCAGAATTCAGACCCATGAAAACCAGAATTTAGATTTATTGATAAATATTCACCAGGTTACTGAAATCATGGCATTTTCCTGTTTAAGTAAAGAAGGTTCTGCAGAGAAGGCAGGAAATATGCTCAGCTGGACCAGATCAGAACCCACCTGAAGCAGACTCAAGCTGGAGCTCAATGCGCAGGCGCAGTTCAGGTGAGCCTTACCTGTGTCTCCTCCTCCAGAGCCTCAAGATCGGAGATCAGTCGCCTGGTCTCCATCAGGACCACCTCTGACTCACTCCGGTCCTGGTTCCAGTCCATTAGGGTCTGGTAGCAGAGACAGAGCAGCACGAGCAGTAGCACCAGCGAGCACACACGCCGCCGGAGCAGCATCCTGAGGAGGAGATGCCGCATTAGGAGCAGCTTCACTTCACCGCACTCCTCTTCATCGCCTTCATCTGCCTGACCGCAGAACTCAGAGGACAATCTTAATCCAGGTGAAGGTCACATGATGCTTCCTTTATCTTCTCCTCCGTGTTCACAGAGCGCCAGCTTCCCTCAGAGTGTGGGGGTTAGAGCGCCTGAAGTCTGGAGAAAACAGGCTGCAGCTTCACCATCTGGTTCCAGTTAAACTCCAAGAGGAGGAGGAGCAGCTCAGGTTTCAGAGAGTCTTCCTCTGAACTTTCTAAAAACAATACTAGTTTTCAGCTGCAGACTGGACAGTTCTGAATCTGAGCTGCTCAGGAGGAGGTCCAGACCTCCCCTCAGCCCTCCTCCTGCTGGAGTTATTTCAGGAACACACATGTCCACAGAGTGTTTGAAGGCAAGGACCTGAGAGGAAGTGGCTGTTTAAAGAAACAGAACTTCAACCAATCAGGCAGGTCAGGTTCTGATCTCAGATCACTTTATGTTCTAACAGAACCAGGAACTAAACACAGTCCTGCCTGCTTTAAAGGAACCTCACCATGTTCCTTTATGGGTAAATGTAGGATTTATTGGAAAACATTCCTGTAAGTTTTCCCTCCATTTGTTTTTTGTCGTTGCTTTGAGTTTTAATACTTTATGTGAAATCTTTCAACGGGTCCTGGTGTCCCACCGTTGTGATTATGAATCTGAGATTATTATTTAATATTTAATATTAATATTTTATCAAATAATATCTGGGTCTGTTAAGGGTTGTCCTGTGAATACCAGCCCAGTAAGGTGATGGTTTTAGGACAAAATAGAAAGGTGTGAGACGAGCTCTGACATTATTGAACAGCATAAACTCTGCACATATATGATGAATTCACACAATTTATTAAAATACAAGAATTTATTAACAAAAATAAGTCAACTCAAAGTCAAACATATTTCAATCAACAAACTCTTTACTTTGCTAAAACAATCCAACTAAACTACCAAGCAGAATTAAAGAATAATGAAGACTAATGGACTATGTACAATATAAACAAGTTGATTAAAGATGATTAAAATCATGACCAAAAGAGTGATGCAACATTACCATGCAATGTTTATGTTTGAGAACCAAGGATTATCTTGAAGAATCTGGAAATGAAGTTAAGTTAGTTTTAGAACTAACTTAGAAAATAATCAGCAACATTTAGACAACCATTCACAATGTAAGATCAGATAAAATATTACTTTAATAAAATAATGTTTTAAATAATGATCTGCTGAATAAAACCAACCTTCTGGATGAATAATTCTCAACGGTGTCTCATTAGCTGCCTTTATTTATTAAAATAATATTTAAAAAAATATTATTGAGTATTTTGGAAAAGAGCCAAATCTTTCTGGAGAAATGGGGCTTAATGGTGTTTACTTAGTTATCAGATTTAGTAAAATAATGTTTAGGGACACAATATTTACTAGCTTGAAAACTAACAACCTTTCTGGGTAAATATTATGTAGCAGCTAGCACGTGTTCTTAGCTGTTAGCAGTTAAAGTTAACAAAGAAGCTGATAGCTTAGCACCAGAATCAAACACACACCTTTAAGATACCAGGGTTAATAAAAGGGTTAAAATGCATGAGCGCAGACAGCGCGTTATGATCAATGTTCTGTGTTTAAAATCATCCTTTAAATAAAGTTTGTCTTAACTTTAAAAACACACAAACAAAACTTCATGAAATGAAAAACGTTTACATCATTTCAATCTAAATCCTTCTCTATTACTCTGCCCAAACACCAAACCTCGTATGAACGTGTTGAGGAAAAGCTGTCCGGGCGACGACAAAGTTTGAAGAAAGCTCTGTGAACAAAGGGTCGAAGCCATGGTAACTACACGTTACCATGGTGATGCGGCTCCTGTTGTCGTCCTTTCAGACCGGGGAAAAACCGCACCACTTTGCTTCGTAGAGACAGCGTCTCTGCAGGGAACTCTGGAACACAGTTTGCTTCTGCAGTCCTCAGAGAGAAAGTAAAGCAGTGCTTATACCTTAATTTCCCTTTTTATGAATGAATATCGGATTCTTTCAACAGTAATTCATCAATACTTAACTTAGAGCATATGATCGATGATCTTATGACACCCTTGGATCCAGTTTGTAGAGTTTATGTCTGTTTTCCAGCAAAGACACATTAGCGAGCTGTCTCACCGGCCAGCCTCGCACAGAGTCCGGATGGTAGAGGCAGGATGTAGCAAGAACGGTGCTTTTATTTGGACAGTGACGTCACAGGAACTCCACAGTTACCTCGTTTCTTGGCTGTGCCGGAAGTAGGTTAATGCAGTTTATTTTGAAAGTCCAGGAAAGTTTCTACTGGCCTTTCGCGTTGTAACCATGGCTGTGGTCCCAACACCACTGTCCCCTGCTCTCCCACTGTGCCCCTGGTGTCCCAGTGTCTTCTTATAGTCCCAGCATCCTCCTGGTGTCCCAGCGTCTTCTTATAGTCCCACCGTCCCCCTGGTGTCCCAGCATCCTCCTGGTGTCCCAGCGTCTTCTTATAGTCCCACCGTCCCCCTGGTGTCCCACCGTCCCCCTTGATGTCCCAGCGTCCCCCTGGTGTCCCAGCATCCTCCTGGTGTCCCAGCGTCTTCTTATAGTCCCAGCATCCTCCTGGTGTCCCAGCGTCTTCTTATAGTCCCACCGTCCCCCTGGTGTCCCAGCATCCTCCTGGTGTCCCAGCGTCTTCTTATAGTCCCACCGTCCCCCTGGTGTCCCACCGTCCCCCTTGATGTCCCAGCGTCCCCCTGGTGTCCCAGCATCCTCCTGGTGTCCCAGCGTCTTCTTATAATCCCAGCATCCTCCTGGTGTCCCAGCGTCTTCTTATAGTCCCACCGTCCCCCTGGTGTCCCAGCATCCTCCTGGTGTCCCAGCGTCTTCTTATAGTCCCACCGTCCCCCTGGTGTCCCAGCATCCTCCTGGTGTCCCAGCGTCTTCTTATAGTCCCAGCATCCTCCTGGTGTCCCAGCGTCTTCTTATAGTCCCAGCATCCTCCTGGTGTCCCAGCGTCTTCTTATAGTCCCAGCGTCTTCTTATAGTCCCACCGTCCCCCTGGTGTCCCAGCATCCTCCTGGTGTCCCAGCGTCTTCTTATAGTCCCACCGTCCCCCTGGTGTCCCAGCATCCTCCTGGTGTCCCAGTATCTTCTTATAGTCCCAGCATCCTCCTGGTGTCCCAGCGTCTTCTTATAGTCCCACCGTCCCCCTGGTGTCCCAGCATCCTCCTGGTGTCCCAGCGTCTTCTTATAGTCCCACCGTCCCCCTGGTGTCCCAGCATCCTCCTGGTGTCCCAGCGTCTTCTTATAGTCCCACCGTCCCCCTGGTGTCCCAGCATCCTCCTGGTGTCCCAGCATCTTCTTATAGTCCCAGCATCCTCCTGGTGTCCCAGCGTCTTCTTATAGTCCCAGCATCCTCCTGGTGTCCCAGCGTCTTCTTATAGTCCCAGCATCCTCCTGGTGTCCCAGCGTCTTCTTATAGTCCCACCGTCCCCCTGGTGTCCCAGCATCCTCCTGGTGTCCCAGCGTCTTCTTATAGTCCCAGCATCCTCCTGGTGTCCCAGCGTCTTCTTATAGTCCCAGCATCCTCCTGGTGTCCCAGCGTCTTCTTATAGTCCCAGCATCCTCCTGGTGTCCCAGCGTCTTCTTATAGTCCCAGCATCCTCCTGGTGTCCCAGCGTCTTCTTATAGTCCCAGCATCCTCCTGGTGTCCCAGCGTCTTCTTATAGTCCCACCGTCCCCCTGGTGTCCCAGCATCCTCCTGGTGTCCCAGCGTCTTCTTATAGTCCCACCGTCCCCCTGGTGTCCCAGCATCCTCCTGGTGTCCCAGCGTCTTCTTATAGTCCCACCGTCCCCCTGGTGTCCCAGCATCCTCCTGGTGTCCCAGCGTCTTCTTATAGTCCCAGCATCCTCCTGGTGTCCCAGCGTCTTCTTATAGTCCCAGCATCCTCCTGGTGTCCCAGCGTCTTCTTATAGTCCCAGCATCCTCCTGGTGTCCCAGCGTCTTCTTATAGTCCCACCGTCCCCCTGGTGTCCCAGCATCCTCCTGGTGTCCCAGCGTCTTCTTATAGTCCCACCGTCCCCCTGGTGTCCCAGCATCCTCCTGGTGTCCCAGCGTCTTCTTATAGTCCCAGCATCCTCCTGGTGTCCCAGCGTCTTCTTATAGTCCCAGCATCCTCCTGGTGTCCCAGCGTCTTCTTATAGTCCCACCGTCCCCCTGGTGTCCCAGCATCCTCCTGGTGTCCCAGCGTCTTCTTATAGTCCCACCGTCCCCCTGGTGTCCCAGCATCCTCCTGGTGTCCCAGCGTCTTCTTATAGTCCCAGCATCCTCCTGGTGTCCCAGCGTCTTCTTATAGTCCCAGCATCCTCCTGGTGTCCCAGCGTCTTCTTATAGTCCCAGCATCCTCCTGGTGTCCCAGCGTCTTCTTATAGTCCCACCGTCCCCCTGGTGTCCCAGCATCCTCCTGGTGTCCCAGCGTCTTCTTATAGTCCCACCGTCCCCCTGGTGTCCCAGCATCCTCCTGGTGTCCCAGCGTCTTCTTATAGTCCCACCGTCCCCCTGGTGTCCCAGCATCTTCTTATAGTCCCAGCATCCTCCTGGTGTCCCAGCGTCTTCTTATAGTCCCAGCATCCTCCTGGTGTCCCAGCGTCTTCTTATAGTCCCACCGTCCCCCTGGTGTCCCAGCATCCTCCTGGTGTCCCAGCGTCTTCTTATAGTCCCAGCATCCTCCTGGTGTCCCAGCGTCTTCTTATAGTCCCAGCGTCTTCTTATAGTCCCACCGTCCCCCTGGTGTCCCAGCATCCTCCTGGTGTCCCAGCATCTTCTTATAGTCCCAGCATCCTCCTGGTGTCCCAGCGTCTTCTTATAGTCCCAGCATCCTCCTGTTGTCCCAGCGTCTTCTTATAGTCCCACCGTCCCCCTGGTGTCCCAGCATCTTCTTATAGTCCCAGCATCCTCCTGTTGTCCCAGCGTCTTCTTATAGTCCCACCGTCCCCCTGGTGTCCCAGCATCCTCCTGGTGTCCCAGCATCTTCTTATAGTCCCAGCATCCTCCTGTTGTCCCAGCGTCTTCTTATAGTCCCACCGTCCCCCTGGTGTCCCAGCATCTTCTTATAGTCCCAGCATCCTCCTGTTGTCCCAGCGTCTTCTTATAGTCCCAGCATCCTCCTGGTGTCCCAGCATCTTCTTATAGTCCCACCGTCCCCCTGGTGTCCCAGCATCCTCCTGGTGTCCCAGCATCTTCTTATAGTCCCAGCATCCTCCTGGTGTCCCAGCATCTTCTTATAGTCCCACCGTCCCCCTGGTGTCCCAGCATCCTCCTGGTGTCCCAGCATCTTCTTATAGTCCCAGCATCCTCCTGGTGTCCCAGCATCTTCTTATAGTCCCAGCATCCTCCTGTTGTCCCAGCGTCTTCTTATAGTCCCACCGTCCCCCTGGTGTCCCAGCATCTTCTTATAGTCCCAGCATCCTCCTGGTGTCCCAGCATCTTCTTATAGTCCCACCGTCCCCCTGGTGTCCCAGCATCCTCCTGGTGTCCCAGCATCTTCTTATAGTCCCAGCATCCTCCTGGTGTCCCAGCATCTTCTTATAGTCCCAGCATCCTCCTGTTGTCCCAGCGTCTTCTTATAGTCCCACCGTCCCCCTGGTGTCCCAGCATCCTCCTGGTGTCCCAGCATCCTCCTGGTGTCCCAGCATCTTCTTATAGTCCCAGCATCCTCCTGGTGTCCCAGCATCTTCTTATAGTCCCACCGTCCCCCTGGTGTCCCAGCATCCTCCTGGTGTCCCAGCATCCTCCTGGTGTCCCAGCATCCTCCTGGTGTCCCAGCATCCTCCTGGTGTCCCAGCATCTTCTTATAGTCCCAGCATCCTCCTGGTGTCCCAGCGTCTTCTTATAGTCCCACCGTCCCCCTGGTGTCCCAGCATCCTCCTGGTGTCCCAGCATCCTCCTGGTGTCCCAGCATCTTCTTATAGTCCCACCGTCCCCCTGGTGTCCCAGCATCCTCCTGGTGTCCCAGCATCCTCCTGGTGTCCCAGCATCCTCCTGGTGTCCCAGCATCTTCTTATAGTCCCAGCATCCTCCTGTTGTCCCAGCGTCTTCTTATAGTCCCACCGTCCCCCTGGTGTCCCAGCATCCTCCTGGTGTCCCAGCATCCTCCTGGTGTCCCAGCATCTTCTTATAGTCCCAGCATCCTCCTGGTGTCCCAGCGTCTTCTTATAGTCCCACCGTCCCCCTGGTGTCCCAGCATCCTCCTGGTGTCCCAGCGTCTTCTTATAGTCCCAGCATCCTCCTGGTGTCCCAGCATCTTCTTATAGTCCCAGCATCCTCCTGGTGTCCCAGCGTCTTCTTATAGTCCCACCGTCCCCCTGGTGTCCCAGCATCCTCCTGGTGTCCCAGCATCCTCCTGGTGTCCCAGCATCTTCTTATAGTCCCAGCATCCTCCTGGTGTCTCTTTGTCCACTCACATCAAACCATCAGTTATTTCTCACTTCTTAGTTTTACTTTCCACATTAAGCCCCAGATCCACAGGGAGGCGCTGCTACCCAACTACACAGGATTTTTCTGGTTCGGTCTAGATCCTAGAGGAATATTTAGTGTGCAGATCCAGACTGTCATGGTGAGAATTTTGGGTCAGAACATCTCTACAGCTGCAGCTCTGTGGAGATCATACTGGCCTGCAGGATTCATCCGTGGCACCAAGCAGAAAACCTGGAGGAATGGATGACCACAGAAAACATTAAGGGTGGACCAAGTTGTTCTGATCCAATAGAAGAGCTGCTGTAGTGTAAACTGGTTCTCACAGTTCGAGTTGCTGAGGGCAGTGAGGTGCTGTGAATAATGTTCTGCTAGAAACCTTGGATCCAGCAATCAGGAGCACCCACTTCAACATGACTGCAGTTTCACAGCAGAAGCTGAGAAGGAACAAGACCAGTCTGCATGACTCAGGACCATTATAAAGACTGGTCTGAGGTGCTTGAACCTTAGACCAGTCGACTGGTAGACTGAACTCCACTCTACCAGGACCTGCAATGAATTTGTTAAATTCTTTACTGAACAAACCCAAAAGATCAGAGAGGCAGTCAGCACATCCACATCAACTCCAGGACCAAAGTTGTCTCCAACTAGAACTGATTTTGACTAAATTTCCAAATTTTACCAAATAAACTACAAAAACTTAGAAGAAATTGTACAGCAACTAAGCTCTTCTTCCTGCTGTCTCGATCTTTTACCCACAGCTTTCCTTCAGAAAGTTTTGCCTGTAATAACATCTGATTTAACACAAATAATAAACACGTCCCTTTTATCAGGTGTTTTCCTCCAGGCCCTGAAAACAGCAAATATCAAACCTCTATTGAAAAAGAACAACTTGGACAAGCTGCTACTACAGAACTAAAGGCCTATATCAAACCTCCTCTTCATCTGTAAGATTATTGAAAAAGCTGCGTTTCAGCAGTTAAACAACTTCCTAACAACGACCAACCGCTTCGATGTCTTCCAGTCAGGCTTCCTGATCACCACAGTACAGAGACTGCTCTTGTCAAGGTGTTCAATGACATCCGTATAAATGCAGACTGTGGAAGAAGCAGAGTGCTGGTATTATTGGACCTTAGTGCAGCATTCAACACTGTTGATCCATTTTATTAGAGCGCCTGGAAAACTGGGTCGGCCTTTCTGGTACAGCACTCAACTGGTTTAAATCCTACTTGAAGGACAGAGACTTTTTTGTGTCAGTAGGTAACTTTACATCAGAGACACAAAAATCACATGTGGTGTTCCCCAAGGATCCATCTTAGGGCCCCTCCTATTCAATATCTACATGCTCCCCCTAACTCAGATTTTAATAAACAACAATGTAAGTTATCATAACTATGCAGACGACACACAGCTATACGTTACGATGTCACCAGGTGACCATGAACCCATTCAAGCGCTGGGTAAATGCTTAGAAGAAATCAATGCATGGATGGGCCAGAATCTTCTTCAACTGAATCCAAACAAAACTGAAATAATAATCTTTGGACCAAAAGAAGAGCGTTTAAAAGTTAGCACACAGCTTCAGTTAATACAGCTAGAAACCACCAGTCAGGCTGGAAACCTGGGTGTAGTGATGGACTCAGACCTGAACCTTCAGAGGAACATAAAGACAGTAACAAGGTCATCCTTCTATCACCTAAAGAACATCTCCAGGATTAAAGGAATATTATGCTCCACAAATCTGGAAAAAACTCCCAGAAAACTGTAAAAGCTGAAACTCTAAGTTCCTTCAAATCAAGATTAAAAACGTATTTGTTTAGAGCGGCCTTTGACTATGCCATCTATACATTATTAGTTAAGTTTTCAGTCCAACTTTCCTTTCATTTTCTTATCCATCATGCTATTCTCTTTATTTTTTAAATCACCTTTATGTCACTGTAATGAACTTTGCCTATTATGTTTATTTTATCCTTCATGTGAAGCACTTTGAACTGTCTTGCTACTGAAATGTGCTAAATAAATAAACTTGCCTTGACCTAGTAGGACCTAGGGGTCCGACCTTCATCAGTTTGGTCCGTCCTTTGCAGGTTTAAACTTCAAAAGATTGAA
Source organism: Girardinichthys multiradiatus (assembly GCF_021462225.1). Classification (NCBI taxonomy): domain Eukaryota; kingdom Metazoa; phylum Chordata; class Actinopteri; order Cyprinodontiformes; family Goodeidae; genus Girardinichthys; species Girardinichthys multiradiatus. The sequence goes on from NC_061809.1 coordinate 30,388,590, forward strand.
GAACAGAAGATCTTCAGCATCAAAGAAACCAGATGGACGAATAATTAGAAAACATCCTCCGTTTATTTACCCTCCACACACACACACACACACACACACACACACACACACACACACCTGCTGAGGTGCTGTACATTCAGAAAAACATAGCACTGTCCATATGAACTACACAGGCTTCCATTGATGTAGTCCAGCAGGGTTTGTAGTTTTTGTAGTTGGAGAGAGGGGAGCTCGGCCTGATGGGAAATGATTTCAGTTCCTGGACTCTTCAGAGCGTCGGATGAAACGCTTCAAGCTGCGGAGGAAGAAAAACCGGAGCTGAGACAAAGAGCAGGAGGTTCAGAGAGGAAACCTGGACCGATCACTGATGATGTCACAGCTCTGGTTAAACAGTCTGAAGCCTTCACACACACACACACACACACACACACACACACATTAAATCATACTTGGACACATCAGGAACATCTGGATGCAGAAGAACTGAGATGATTAAGAGGACATGGTAACATCAGAAAGCTCTTCGTCTGTTTCAGCTCAGAGTTCAAGTTTTGACCAGCACGTATGTTCTGACTGACCCAACCAGAGTTCTGACTCGGATCTGCTCTCGGGAGCCAACGTCTTGGTTAAATCTGCCAGGGGTATGAATATTTCTGACCTAACTGTACAGGATGTGATCCAAACTGAAGGAAGAACTTAAACAGAATGAAGAGGAGGAGGTGAAGCTTTAGATGGTTCTGGTTGTTGACCTCTGACCTCTGATGGTCTATTTGTGGCGGCTTCCCCTCCTCTTCATGGCAGCCGTGCACTGTGGACAGAACCATTTCCCTTTGGGCGCCTCGGTCAGGCCCACGCAGCCGTAGTGGAACCACTCTATGGGACACTGGGGACAAGGAGAGCAGAACCATCCAATTTAGAACCAGTCAGAGCTGGGAGCCCAGCAGCCACTGGATCTAAACTGGAATACTTACATCCGTGTTGTCACAGCCGACCATCTCTCCGTAAGAAACCTGCAGGAGATCAGAGAAATGAAACCAGAACCAGAACCTTGAACCCAGCCTCCAGCCTGTGTCCGGCCTGCCTACCTGGTTACAGATGCAGTAACGGGGCTCGTTAGGGTCATAGGTCCAGTCCACCTGGTTGTTGGCGTCAGCTTCAGGCAGAACCGCCGCTTGCTGGGAAAGCTCCTGAGCCAGCGCCGATGAGGAGGAGCAGGAAGACAGGGACGAAGAGGAGGATGAGGAGGACGACTGGTGATTGGAAGACTTGATGCTGCTCCTAGAACCAGAGGAAACGGACCTGTTTAGATCCATCTATGTGTTTGTGTGTGTGTAGCGGAACCAGGACTTACTTGGACTTGCGGCCCCTGGAGTCGGAGGCGGTGGTGGGGGTGAGGGTCTGGCTGAGTGTGGAGGCGAGAGCCGAGGAAGAGAATCCCGTGTTATCCCGGGACAGGGAGAATTCCCGGCCCAGCTGGAAGTCGTTGTTTTTGATGGCCTCGTAGCTCGCTTTGAGGCTGGAGGTCCGTCTGCCCTCCTTCATCTAAGAGAGACAGAACCAACAGAATCAGAAGCAGCTTCTAACAGACCGGATGCTCAGAGATTCTGGTAACTGGGTTAGAGTTCTACCAGGTTCCATTCAGGACGACCAAATATGTCAGCCCAGAATCCAGACAACGTTCAGACAGAACCTCTACACCGGGTTCCTACAAGATTTCAGATAGAATCAGATACAGTGTGGGCAACAGCGCCATCACCAGGTGAATAGGGTCGGCTGGTAGAGAGTCGGGTCTGCATATTCTGGACATGGTTCTGGTATATCTGACTTAAACCTTCAGCGTTACAGGAAGGGTGGTGGTTAGCAGAACCAAATTATATTATAATGAAGAAGGTTTCTGGAATATCCCAGTTTTCCCAGTAAGGTCCAGTTCCTACAGATTTATTACTGGGCCATGATGGACAGAAATGTGGAGTCCGACCAGCACACGGGCTTCATAAAGAACACAAGCTCCTCGCACCTCTCAGTCAGATCAGAACCTTTTCATCTGGGTTTAATGAATAATGGCTGTGTGGGTTCTGTTCTGTGTGTTTGGACCACAGGGAGCTTTCACACTGAATGAAAACAAGAACCAACAGCAACACCGAGTCCAGTTCAGACTCACTGTGTTGTACCGCTGAGGTTCCCGACATGTTACACAGAACCTAACCCTCTGTTAGAACTGTGTAAGTGCAGTTTGTAGGTAAATGAGACTGTTTGGTTCTGAAGGTCCAGACAGAAACATCAGATTGATTCGGTCTGCAGGTCGGCTAGTTTCAGCCCACAGGTCCAGGACCACGAGTCCAGCCTGTGGACCGAAACCCTTCCACACCTGCTCTACCAGCAGAGGCTCCGCCCCCCTGACCCCAGTCCGTCTCTGACCTGAGCCGTGGCCTGGACGGCCTGAGCAGCAGCCATGGTGATGGCCCCGGCTCCGGCACCGGGCCCCGCAGGTAGAGAGCTCAGGCTGTAGGAGGCCAGAGACTGGGAGGAGTTGACGCTGTACGCGTTGTTGGTGGACGAAGGCGTGCTGTTGGTACGGCAGCCTGCAGGGGACACAGTGACCGGGTCAACTGGTGAGCAGGGGACAGTAAGGACGGAGACCAAACAGGTCCAGGTGAGCAGGTACCTGGTGTGTTCTCCTTGGAGGCGTCTGAAGTGAGGGTGGACAGTAGAGCTTCAGACTTGAACTTCTTCTCTGGAACGTGTTCTGTGGTGTGGTGGGTCGGAGCGCTGTACTTCCTCTCTGGAAGAGAACAGAACGAACACCAGAATCAGGCTGGAGACCTGAAGATGTTCCACTTACAGATGCTGGAGCTCAAACAGCTGGACTCACTCTCAGAGCTGCTGTGGGAGTGGACATGATGGTTGTTGATGGGCTGAGACGGGCTGTCCATCTCTAGAGATCCTGAGGAGGACAAGGAGGAAAGGTCACAGCTGACAACAAACCATCATACCAGTGTCAGGCCAAGGAACTCACTTCTCTCCAGGATCTCCGTGATGCCGGCATTGTCCGCCTCCAGCTCCATCTTAAACTTGGCCAGCTCCTGGTCCAGTTTCCGCAGGTGCCGGTCCACCTGAGGATGAAAACATGACACCCGGGTCCCTTAGCTGGAACCAAGTAGACCTTCAAGCTGGAGTGACTGTCAGAGAAGCTAAGGTCGCCACCTAGTGGTGGTCAGACTGAACATCTAGATGGAGGAAAGTTTATTCTGGACCTTCTGCTTCACTGCCAGTTTGACCGAAGCTCTGACTGCATGTGGAAACACAGATCTACTCACCAGATCATAAATCTGATTGGCCAGCTGGACCTTCTCGTCAGCATCTTCCAAAGCTTTGTAATAATCCTGAAACAGAGGAACGTTCCTCAGATCAGCAACTGTTCATCACATCACAAACATCAGAGAAAATATGAAGGTCTAGAATGTTCCTCTTGAGCAGGTCAGATGTTCAGACCTTTTTGATGATCTCCATCTGCTCCTCTCTCCACTCAGGTTTGTTCTTCTTAGCGTTAATGAAAAACTCCGTCACCTTCTGCTCCAGCTGATCTGTGGCGTCTGAGACAAACAGGAGGAGACACTTAGTTCTCTGGAATAACAGGAGGAAGCAGATGTTACATCAGAGAGGAAAGGTTGTTCCTCATAGAGCAGAACCTCACCCATGCCAACGTGAGAAGATCTAATTATCTCTAGACTTTAACTTCTACAGACAGCTTACAGGTTTAAAGTTTCATACAGAACATCTACTGGATCTACTCCACCTCCAGGTTATTTACAGTATGTTAAAAAGTGATGAAGATCCAGAGATCCACACTTCCCACACCAAACATGTCAGTATGACCTCAGCTAACTGGGTTCACTTATGAAACATCCTGCTGTAAAGTCAACATGAAGTAATTATGGAGGTTTATGCACCAGGAGTCCCACGTGGTCCAGATATCATTAACATCTGACCTCTTCATAGGGCTGCTCCATTATGACAAAACTTAGAATCACCATTATTCTGATTATAGTTGAGATGTGGATTATTTAACGAGATTATTCATGAACTTTGATAACATGAATTTACTGAACATGTTTTCCTTAAGATCGCAAACATTTTGGAAAAAATTCCACGAATAAAGTAAAACGTTGTCTTGACCAACAAATAAATACTGCTAAATAACAAGGATATACCTCCCATGAACGTACCGCATGAAAAATAGAAAAATAAAATCAACTGTGTAGTTAGTGTCTACATTTATAGATAAATAATCCAACATCAAGGCCAGTTGTAGAGCTAGACCACACAGTTGTCCAGAAGACCCTTTCTGATGAGACGCTTGTGGCTGGGATGCTAGGATGGAGAGTCGTCCCACGTCGTCATCCTGTGTCTCAGACCAGACGTGGTCTTCTGGGAAACACCATGTCTGGAAACACTTTGTTTTCGTTTTGAAATCTGCGTCAATGAAGAGAAGCGTGAGGCTTGTATACGGCCCCACAGGTCCGGCACGGTGGCCAAATATTGGGCTGTGGCCACGTCCTTTACGACCCTCATCATACAGGGCAGGGAGACACGACTAAAATGGTGACGAGATGGTAAGTCATAGCGTTTGTCCAGTTTATTCACTGTGTTGGTTGGTCTTTGGAAACAGAACGTTTTTGCGCTTGTCGTTTCTTGGCGTCTCTGGGAGCTGGTTGAATATTTGTAAAGTGTTTCCTAGGAGGTAGCAGCAGGAGTGGAGAGGCTGTTCTCTCTTTTCTCATTATGTTTTTATGATCGTTGAAAAAGCGAACCGTAATCGAGATCAAAATCCGATTAATCGCCCAGCCCTACCGATTCAGAGATTTATATTAAATGAAATAAATATTCATCAAGCTGTACAATAGATGCATTTTAGAGAGCCACTCTGTTTCTTACTGCCTTGCTTGCTTTTAATGCTCTGCACTCGTTACTTCTTTCCATTTCATTTTAAATTATATATTTATTACTCAGACGACTCTCTATGGAAACAGAGCCGAGCATCCAGAGAGCACGCTCTCTGCTCACTGTTTGTTTCGGCCCGTCATGGCGGCAGACACCTGTGGACCGCTGTGCGACCCGGCTGTGACGCAGGCTGCATGAAGCGGGAGAGAGAGGAAGAGGAGGAAACTCGTCTTTCTCAACACAGACCTGCCAGACGATAACAAGGTGAAACAGAAGAACCCTTAAAGCAAGTTGCTGCCTTTTTTCAGGGCTAGTTTTTATTGAGATGTTTGCACACTTTAATGTTTTCATCCATGTGTTCATCATCAGTACGTTGGGCTAATTATTATATTTAATGGTGCAGTCTGTGATTGTTGTTTCAGCCAAAGCGACTCAGGTTCACTATTTTCTCTTACTTTTTGCTCTTTGTTTTGTTTCTATATAACAAACAGCATTAAAATGTTATTAACGGCCACAATACTTAAACAACTATATGGCTATCTGATGTTTAGATAATGTTTAGATATTTTGTACTTATTTTATAAGAAATTATGCATAAAGGTTTTATTTTTGCATGGACATACCTTGCTTCTATTTTAACCCTTTAAATACAAATTAATCTTACTTAATACAGATGATTTGAGTTTTTTGGGTGGATTTTACCCACACCTTGCCAGGTATATTTAACCCTCCCTATATTAGGGTAAAATGGGTTGCTCCAAACGGGGACATTTTCAGAGACAGACTCTTTGAAATGAACCATAAGTCGCATCACTAAACATTTAAATCATCTGAATTTTTCTACCAGATACAAGGGACCAATGCAGCAGCTGCATTACTGCAGTGGCAGCATCGGTCCGTCTGTCGATCTCCCCTCACTTGTGAACAACACCCTGAGACATGTGAACTCCTCCACTTGAGGCAGGAACTCTCCTCCAACCCGGAGAGGACCAGCCACCCTTTTGTGGTCGAGAACCAAGGAGCTGATCTTCATCCCCACTGCTCGGCACTCGGCTATGAAGCGCCCCGGTGCATGCTGGGCCGCTTATAACTACAAATTATTTCATTTGTTTCAAGTGAAAGTTTTTCTGATGTACCTGACAGAACACTAAGAAAATGAGTTTTTACATCAGCGCTGGGCAATACGTCCATGACAATACTTTAATGAGAAACAGAAGATTATGATAAAATGAAATAATAAAAGACAATCCATGGGGTCACCAGCATTTTTACAACATGGAGAGATTTCAACCTGTCGTGTGAACTTAATCATCATCATTTTCCGCTTGAACTGAAGCATAATGGCACTGTTAAACAGGAAGTTTGGTGCAACGACATATTGATCCTTGTTATGTTTCACAAAGCTTAAGATAACTGTGTTTAGTTGGTCCGTTTTTCTAAATAAGTTCTGTTCCTGTTCATTTGTTCTTTGAAAGTATATCGAGCTAATTATCAAAACAGTTCAATAGAGAAAAATATTGTCCATACTTTTAACCTTTTCTGCATTTTGTCCTTCTGCAATTCATTGTGACAACCAAAGTGGAAGAAAATGACAAAATATCACTGGAATTAATCTGATAACCATAAATAACATCCAGTAAAAGCCATTAGTCAGGCACCACTGTGGAAGAGCAGCAAGAACAAAATAATTGTAGAGAGAAAGCCTTTAAGCTACATGCAATCACTGTGTGGAGGAAAACTGGCTCTGCAACACAACCTCCCAATGCTCAAACATGGTGGTGGCAGCATCATGCTGTGGGGATGTTCTTCAGCAGGAACAGAGATGCTGGTCAGAGTTGACAGGTGGAGCTAGATCCAGGACAAGCCTTGAAGAAAAACTGTTAGAGGCTGCAGAAGATGTTGATTCAACATCAAGACCTAAATCCAAGAAAAGATTTGGCAAGACCTGAAAACTGATGTTCCCAGATGTTGACTGAACTGAATTTGTTTTATTAAAAAACTAAAATAAAAATGGGGAAAAATTTCGGTCTGTAGATGTTTGAATCTGGCTGACACAAACCCCTAACAGCCTGCAGTCCAATCTGGTTCTACAGAACAAAGATTCGGGGCGCTGAATACAAATGCACGCCACACTTTTCAGATTTTATTTGTAAAAACCTTGAACTCATTTCCTTCCACCTCTCAATTCTGCACCGCTCGGTACTGGCGTGCCTCATAAAATCCTAACGAACAGGCTAATGATGCTGTCTTAGTCATTTTATTCTAACGGAGTTTTAATGGAATAAAAAACTTTTTAGTATTAAATTAGAAAATTAAGCAAGTGCATCTGTTCCTACAGTTACCGGTAGGGACACTGTCGAGCACTCAGAGTCTGTAGAAATGACTGATTTTCAGTCTGAAAGATGAACCACCGCTAACTAAAGCAGCTGCTGCACTAATTTATATTCTCTCGGATGGTTAAAACAGGTGTGTGTGTGACTGTGTGTGTGTTCGTTGACCGTACTCTGAACCTGCAGGTCCATCTCCCTCATTTCCGTAAACCTGTCGCGGAGGTCCATGGGAAGCTGCTCGATCACTGCGCGAGAAAAAAAAGGACGTTCAATGCTCCGACCGAGAAATAACTCACATTTACCGATTATTAAGCGCCCAAACCCCGCAGCCGCTCAGCTGCAGCCCCGTACTCACTCTCCAGGTAGTCCTCCAGGTACAACATCTTGCTGCTTTTAACCTTTAGGCCTTTTTTCTGAACAAATTTCGTCTTTCAAGATGGCGCCTCCAGCCTTAGACTAGCTCAGAAAAAGCATCCTAAAAATAGACGCAGAGGCGTATGACGTCAACTGCTTCCTGTGATCTGATTGGTTTGTAAACACTGATCGCTTTTGATTCGCGGGTTTTTATGCTGTTGCATCATGGGGGTTGTGGTTGTTTTTATTTTTCATAATGACCCTGAATTCTACTTTATTTTCGCGTTGTTCCCGTTTATGATTTACAGCAAGAGACATCGTTTTTTTTTACTCTTATGACTCAATATATTAACATCTGGATTTATTCCTTTATATTATGTCTATAGTATTTGGTTTCATACTTGCTGATATATGTATTGCTTTAATGCTACTAAAATTATTATACATTGCAGCAATTGTACATTGTATTCTTTTTTTATTTTTATATTTCTTCTTTTTATTATCATTATTAGTAGAAGTATTACATTGCTTAGTTTGGTAACTATTGCTGCAGTGACATACAAAAGGCAAATGGAAGCAGGCAGATTTACACAAAGGTAAAGAACAGAAAATAATAATAAGAGACTGAGTGAGGGTGCATTTAAAGCATTAGAAAAAATACTTTACAGTTATTAAAAATAGCAAACTCAAACAAATCCATGTTTCAAATCAAAATAAGACAGAGCAACCATAATTCAAACAGTGTGATTAAAATGTTCTCAAATATACAAAACCACTTCATTTAATTCAATTGCAATGATCAAACTTTGTTTGTACATTCATTTTGTTTTGTGTTTTGGGGATTTGAAGACCTGCCAGATGTTCATCTGTGGTGATAAGCTCCAAGTCTTTGAGGTTGGAAGGTCTCCTTACCAACACCCTAATCTTTAGCTTTCTTCCCAGATTCTGCATGATATTCCAGGCAGGACTGCGTCGCTCCGAAACATGCTGGTAAAACAAAAAGCTGACTTGAAACCTAAATTTCCCAGGGTAACTGAATTATTCTGCACTAATCAGGTGCCTCCACCAAAAACTGATTCTTTGTTTCCACCATGGAGATGTGATCTCAGGTGTTTAATCAACCAATAACTGACAAATCAGTTGTTGGTTTGAAAGCCCCAGATTATATCAGTTTCTACTCCTGGGCCCAATCTAGGCCTGGGTCGGCCCTGTTTACAGTGAATGGAAATGAATGACATATCCTAATAAAGACAGCAGCGGAACCTTCTGTGTGTGAGTGGCTTCCTCCCTGCAGATTCAATACAATTCAGTTTATTTCTATAACTTCAATTCACAACACATGTCGTCTCAAGGTTCTTCACAACAGTCAGGTTCATACATTCCAATTAATCGTAACCATTGAACAGTTCAGTCAGATTCGGTTATTTATTCAAATTGGATAAAAAGTTTTTCTATCTAAGGAAACCCAGCAGATTGCATCCAGTCAGTGACTTGCAGCATTCACTCCTCCTGGATGAGCATGTAGAGACAGTGGACAGTCACTGGTGTTGACTTTGCAGCAATCCCTCATACTGAGCATGCATGTAGCGACAGTGGAGAGGAAAAACTCCCTTTTAACAGGAAGAAACCCCCAGCAGAACCAGAACCAGGCTCAGTGTGAGCGGCCATCTGCCACGACCGACTGGGGGTTTGAGAGAACAGAGCAGAGACACAAAGAGAACAAAGAAGCACTGATCCAGGAGTACTTTCTATGGGAAGGAAAAGTAAATGTTAATGGATGTAGCTCCTTTAGTCGTTTCATCTAGAAAGAAAGAACAGATAAACTCTGAGCCAGTTTTCAAGGTTAGAGTCTGAAAGAGAGAACATAGAGTTAGTTACAGTAGAAGCTCAGTCAGTAGCCATGTCTAGGAGAGAGAAAGGGTTAAACACTGAAAGACAGGGCCATGTGGATCATCTGTAGAAGGTGAGCATTAAGTTGTTGCCAGCAGAAGCTTGGACGATGACCCTCTCCAGAAAGGTGTCACAGGTAGACACAGAGCCAGGCCAGGTGTAGCTTCTAGGAAGAGAAAAGAGAGAACAAAGTTAAAAGCTGAAATAACAGCAAATAATGCAGAATTGGAGAGTAGTGTGAGAATGTAGCAAAGAGGGTGAAAGTGGTCGTTATGGAGCGTGGCGCTGATGGTGTTGGGGTTAAGCACGCGACCATATACAGAGGCTACAGTCCTCGAAGAGGCCGTTCCAGGTTCGAGTCCCGGACATTTGCCGAATGTCTACCCCTCTTTCCTCTCTGCCTACTGTCAAAAAAATTAAAATAAACGCCACTAGTGGTGAAAAAATATATTCAGAAAAAAAAGTGGTCATTATGTCCTCCAGCAGCCTAAACCTATAGCAGCATAACTACAGAGATAGTTCAGGATAAACTAAGCCACTCTAACTATAAGCTTTATCAAAAAGGAAAGTTTTAAGCCTAGCCTTAAAAGTAGACAGGGTGTCTGCCTCACGGACTAAAACTGGGAGCTGGTTCCACAGGAGAGGAGCCTGATAACTAAAGGATCTGCCTCCCATTCTACTTCTAGAGACTCTAGGAACCACCAGTAAACCTGCAGTCTGAGAACAAAGTGCTCTGTTAGGAACATATGGACCAATCAGATCTCTGATGTATGATGGAGCTAGATCATTAAGGGCTTTATATGTGAGGAGGAGAATTTTAAATTCTATTCTGGATTTAACAGGGAGCCAATGAAGGGAAGCTAAAATAGGAGAAATATGATCTCTCTTTTTAATTTTCATCAGAACTCTGGCTGCAGCATTTTGGATCAGCTGAAGGTTTTTAACTGCATTTTGTGGACATCCTGATAGTAAAGAATTACAATAGTCCAGCCTTGAAGTAACAAATGCATGGACTAGATTTTCAGCGTCACTCCTGGACAGGATATTTCTAATGTTGGCAATGTTCTGGAGATGAAAGAAGGAAATCCTAGAAACCTGTTTAATATGGGATTTAAATGACATGTCCTGGTCAAAAATAACACCAAGGTTTTTTCTTCTCCCTCTTCCTCACAGCCTGCTGACCCTGCGGCTGGAGGCGGACACATTCCTCTGTCCTCCCCTAGGACCCGGAGCCGCTGACGGAGGGACAGAGGGAGGGACAGGGAGGGACAGAGGGGGGAGCCCGCCTCAGCTTTATTTAGGAAGAGGAGGCAGCGGGACGGGACGGTCTGCAGCTCGAAGGTTTGGAGTTTTTACAGCAGCAACAGGTTCTGAAGCAGATCACTGGACTACTGTATGTGTACAGCTCTGCACCTTCAGTCTGGTACTGTTGGATCGTATTAAAAGGAGACTAAAGAAGTTTTATGTCTTGTTCTGGTCGGTTTCCTCGGTGATGTTGAATTTGGGACTATCAGCTGCAGAACCTCCATCACTCTGCCTAAGAGCTGAGAAAAACTAGGAAACCACCTGTTGGGAGCAATATGGCTTTTACGCATGGACCCAGGATCCAGTTCTAGCAGCCAGACCCTCCACAGTGTCAGGTGTCCCCAGTGAGTATGGGGCCATGGGGTCCTGGGCCCAGGTGAGCCGTGCACAACAGCTCCGGTCTGGATATGGCTCAGGAGGACGCGGTGAGGTGTCTGCGCTGCCTGCTGTACGCTCTCAACCTGCTGTTTTGGGTGAGACAGAGGACACCAGCACTGCACCATTTACACTAACCCTGATTCTACCGACACCATGTGACAGTTTATGTAATCAGCAGGATCATCTGAAGGTTGATCAGGCTGGTCCTGATTCATAGCTGTGAATACTTAATTAGCAGTCCTAAGATGTGCCGTCCAAACAGATGGAAGCTTTTGGAGCTCATGTGAGAACATAAATGATCTACAGTAAAAACTGAGGAATGCAACTTCATAATGAGAGCAGCAGGTCTGCTGGGCCATGCTGCATCTGTCACAGCATGTCTCACATTCTGAAGGGTTATTTCCAGGCGTCAGAAACTGATCTGTTGTTTATCTCTCTCTCTCTCTCTGTGTGTGTGTGTGTTCAGTTGATGTCGGTCTGTGTGCTCGGAGTGGCTGCATGGATCAGAGACACCCTGAACACCGTCCTGACCCTGACAGCCCACACTAGGTGAGTCCCACACCTCCTGCAGATCTTCGTGGACTTTGTGTTTACTCTGAGACGTTTCGGTCCATACATCTGCCTGTGAAACCGGTCTTAATGCAATGAAGTAAAAAAGTTCTGGATCTTAATTGAGATGTTTCCTTTGACATTGTGAATGAGACTCTCGGTTGGCTAAACTGTAAAATCCACCATTCTCCTGTGATTTTTGCAGCTCATTTATGCTGGTATATTTTGGATTCATCTCAGTTCTCTCCTGATCATATGCAGGTTTCATTCTGATGCCATCATGCCGTGGTTCTAACTGGATCCCGTTTATCTCTAAATAGATCTTGATTTGTATTCCGGTTCTTTCCTAATCTCTTTTGGCTTGGATTTATCTTAATGTTGTCATTTTAATAGCCTGGTTTTATCCAGAGTTGATCCTGGATTTATGCAGCAGATCAAACAGACCTGCTGCCACGCACGTTATTGGAGGTGTAATGATTCAGGCTTGTTTTGCATGCACAGGACCATGATCTCCTCTGTAGACCAAAGCTTCTAGCGTTAAATGTGAGTCCATCTGTCCAACAGCTGAAGCTTGGTCAGAACTGGGTCATCAACAGAACAATGATCCAAACACAGCAACAGACCTACAACAGAATGGCTGGGAGAGAAAAGAATTGAGCCCAGACCTGTTTTAGACCATAAAAGCAGATTCTGTTTCTGAAAGGTGTATTTCCTGCTGCAGGTTGGAGGAAGCTGCTGTCCTCACCTACTCTCCAGCTGTCCATCCCATCATCATCTGTGTGTGCTGCCTCCTCATCATCGTAGCCATGGTGGGATACTGCGGCACGCTCCGGTCCAACCTGCTGCTGCTCTCATGGGTAGGAACATTTTACCAGATCATAAAATAACAGCAGCCTTTAGACATTAGGTTGGGCTGGAACCGGTCCTGGCAGAACATGTTATATCCAGAAATTGTGTATTTTATAAAAGAATAAAAATCCAACTGCACAACTCAAACGGATCATAGCATTAGCAGAACGTTTCAGAAACAGTTGAGCAGAGGTTTGTTGCTGTCAAAGGCTGCTTGGAATCAGAACCTGAAGAGATCCGTGGGATTGTAATCCAGAACCTGAGAATAAAATCAGATACAAGAGACTAGATGCTGGTGAACTTCAGGTCCTCAGCTCAGATATCCCAGCTTGAAACCTTCATCTGAACACAGTTTCTGAAGTTTGACTCAGGTGGGCCCATGTGGAGTTATCTCAGCAGGACAGACTTCTTGCTGTAAGCACCACCACATTATGAGTCACTGACCTTCTGAGAGCATCTGGAAGTTAAAGCCATCTGTCTCAGCCGGTCCTGTTCCAGATCCAGTTTGAGATCAGGGTGTGATCCTAACAGAGGCTGGTCTGTCTCCTCTCTGAGCATCACCTAGGGGTGGGGGTGGAGAAAAGATTGGCTCGTTCCCTGGCAGGAGAGACAGTTGGCTAAGAGGCCTCCCAAAGGGAATGATGGGGAAGATGCAGTAGACTGGGATATCTAAGGAGATCACACCTGGCTCAGGAACAACAGAGACCAAACTGTGGATGTAGTTTGGTTCCTTCAGTCTGCTGTAAATGATCTGTGGGGTTCTGTGTGGAACCACATTGTTATTATCCAGTGCTGCTGCAGGTTCTAGGAGAGGAAACTCTGCAACCAGCTGATCTCTCTGTCTGGATCTGCGGGGTGATCCACACAGCCAGGTCTGCTCAGCTGGGACACACAGCACAACAGGAACACCACAGAGACATATTTCACCTGGAAACCAGTTCCAGATAAACCTCAGGAAATGATTCCCATCATCATAAAGATTCCAGCTCCATACAATCCTGTAATCTTCTAAGCTCTTCTGTATCCACCCTGATGTTTTAGGGAATGATCTCCAATCTTAAGGTGACCATCCAACCTGTTCCACCAGATGACCATGGCCCTTACCCTAACCCTGAAGGTCTCCACTCAATGGGAGCAGCAGAGATGAACTCTGAAGCTCCCTGATCTGGAGACCCTCAGGAGTTCAGTCTGTAACCATCCTGAACAGAATCTGTGAGAAACTAGAAACCAGAACTTACTGAGAACCATTCTTACTCATGTTGTTCCATCTTTTATAAGAGACATGATAAACATCCTGGATCCTGGTCACCCAGCTCTGGAAGCTGCTGCTACCATGGAGGGTAAAGTTAACGTTTGCTGATTCTGTAAATAAAACAGGAAGTAACTGAGGCAGTAACTTATTGAGATGGACCCGTTCCAGCTGAGAACCTGTCCCTCCTGAGAGACTCGTTCCTCTCAGTACCTGTAGGAGACTCTAGTCAGCTGTTTTCTTGCTCGGTTCTGCCTGTGTTCCTGCTGCAAATTAAAATCTTGGTTCAGTTTTTCCGTGAAGGACGTCTCTCATGTTATACCAATGAACAGCAACACTGTTTTCACTGTTTCTGTCTGTTTAAAATGGTTTTTTATTGGTTTAAAGTTTTAGGAATTACCATATTTGGTTCTGGTTCAGAAAACATCCCCATAAGTTGGGCTGCAGATGGAATCTCTGATAGAAGACCTGCAGAGGGTTTGGTTCTAGTAATATGTTTGGGTGACATGAACTCGGTTCTGCTGTGTGTTCCAGTACTTCTGCAGCCTGCTGGTGATTTTCTGTGTGGAGCTGGCCTCTGCTGTGTGGACATACGATGAGGTAAGACACTTTCATTCATGCAATCACAAGCACAGGTCCTCTGAAGCCTGACTCTACGTAGGAGTAACAGAGACGGACCGGAACCTCAGACCCATGAACAATGATTTAAGCAGGTTTATTGTTAGAAATTTCTATCTAAAGGTTTCCTGCTCGGCCCGGTGCATCCAGCTGTGCAGCTGCAGCATTTACAAACATTCAGCTGCTGGTGCAGAACCAGAGGCTCCAACACGACCCGGCTCTAAGAATAACCAGAAATGAGAGATATGTCCAGCTTGCTGCTCTCAGATCAGCTCATCTTTCAGCCTCGTGTGAGCTGGTGGAGTTAGGGTTGGAGGTGTTCTCTTAGGGTCAGATGAACGCCAGGGAGGAACCACCAATGAGAATAGGCAACATTCCCCACAGTAACTCATCGGTCCAGAAGGAGCTTCACCCTGTTGGAAGCATCAGTGACTGCATTCTGTGGAGCTTGAGAAGGAACGTAAGGAGATCGTGTAGAACCTGTAAACCTATCAGTAAAAACATTCCATCCACCGTATGACAAACATCATCAATATATCAAAATAAGCAGTTTTGAAAAATGTCCACATTGGAAAGCTTTTTTTAAAAAGTTCCAAAAATTCAGTTTGCTTGAGAAAAAAGGTGCAAACACAGTATAAAAGGTTCATTTCATAAAACATCTGTATTAGTTTAGGCAGGGCCATATGATGGAAACATGCAGGGTGAGAACAGGAGGAACTGAGAATGAAGCCTAGAGGAACTCCACAGCTTTTAATTCCTCCACACTGTTCATGTCATCTTAAAAATAATCCTGTGTGGACGGGAAAGCTCAGGTCTGAAAGCATGAGGATAACACAGGTCCCTGAGTCAGCAGTTTAACGAGGTTCACAGCTGTAATCTGAGGAACATCTCAGGAACCTTCAAATGTAACACTGTGTCACTCTTCCAGAACAACACATCTGAGCTTCCTGTAAACACTGATTATTGATAAACAGGCGCATGTGTGTGCGTGTGTGTGTGCAGCCCTCAGTACAGCGAGCTGACATGATCAGCCTAAAGTTTCGGATGCCAAACTATGGCCTGCAACGTTATCAGTGGCTCACACACACCTGGGACAGCTTCCAGATACAGGTAACAAACACACACACAAACAGGTGTTGTGTTTATGTGATGCGTGTGCCTACAGGTGTGTGTGTGTGTGTGTGTGTGTGTTCACATCAGTTTAAATGCTGTGGCGTAATTTACTTCACTGACTGGCTGGAGATGACAGAGATGGAGTGGCCTCCTGACTCCTGCTGCACCAATCAGTATCCTGGCTGTGCTCGCCATGCCCACCACCATGACCTCAGTGACCTCCACCAAGAGGTGAGACACGGCAGCCTCTGACTGGACATCAGCACTCTCAGCCAATCATTGCTGTTAAATCTGAGAGGTGGAAATGAGGATGAAGTCTTCCTTCCTTTCTGTGTCTGTTTCAGGGCTGCGGTCCAAAGATCTACAGCTTCATTCGAGGGACGAAGCAGCTGCAGGTTCTGCGTTTTCTGGGGGTTTCTATTGGCGTGGCTCAGATCCTGGCCATGGCACTCACGCTCACGCTGCTCTGGGCGCTTTATTGTGGTCGACAGTTTCAGGAGTTGGACTCGGGAGTGACTCCTGGGCTGCCGGAAGACTCCACTTCAATTGCAGCAACCAACGGAACCACCACTGATGCTTCAAAATCAGGCTGTGGCCGTATGACTAAAGGACGTACAGAGACATCTGCTGCTGAGGCCCAGTTGAAAGATCCTCAGGTGGAGATGGAGTGGCTTAACGCTGCAGGATAACTTAGCAAAGAAAGACTGGTTTATTTTGACACTTGTGTCCATTAACAGAACTCACTTCATGCAGATCATCTGTAAACCAAAAAGCCATGCAAGTTAAAAGCAGTTATTCAAATTATTGCACCTGCAGCCAGTTTGATGCACACAGGAGCTCTGAGAGCGCATTGTCCACATCCACTCAGCTCAAATTCGAAAAAGGAATCAACAAACAACATGAAGAACACGTGTTTATAAAACTGGACCATTTACAGAATAATTTACCTGATATTTGACAAATCATTTAAGAGAATTTCAACTGAATTTAACCAAACATCAGGAGCAGAAAGTGGAGACCTGATCTGCTGCTTGAACCAGTTTTCCACCATCAGAGAGCCAGCTCAGAGTTACATTGTTCTCTCAGAAAATTGTCTCTGATGTTTGATCCTCACGTTGATGTGCTCAGAGTTCCTGTGGAGGATCTCACAGCATGGAGATCTTTTATCTGCACACATCGCTGGAATTTACTCATTATTCCTGACCCAAGGAGCTAGTGCTAAGCAAGTACTGCACCCAGTTTATCACTGAAAGAACTTTGATCAGAAGGCTTCAAGACTCTTTGGTTATTCTAATTTCAACCAATCAACATAAGGTGTTATGAACCAATTGAGCTGAGCCAGAAGTATCAAAACAATCTGCTTTATTTAAAGCTTCTCTGCTTTGTCTCCAACATGCATGGTCTCAGATCCAAGGCAGGGTTACTGCTGCAGGTAATAAAGGCACAACAACAATAAAAGTTTAATAAGCTAGAGATCTGGAACTCTGAAGTGATCTGAGTAGAAACAGTCCTGAATGCAACCTGATCGAGGTTCTCTGAAACCTCGGTCAGGTCTCCTTCCTCTGGATTTCTCTCCATTAAAGAGAGTAAACATCTCAGCTTTGGGTCAGACTGGGAGATAACTGGATGGAGTTTGCTTCCATCAGCTGAAGATGAGTCACCAGAGGACATGCGAGACCTTGAAATTAATTATATCTGAAGCTCAAGGACACTCTGGACTTGTCAGTGTGTAACTTTATATGAGAAACTCAGGAGGATGTTAGATATTTATTATTTGTCTTGAAGGTAAGAGTTTGATAAAATGCTCACTGGAATAAAACCATCAAACATTTGAGTGACCTCCTCTAACTCCTTCAACATTATGTCCATGCAGCAGCCTTACTGCCAGTTTCTCTGAAGCTTTCTTCCAGTCTGAGCTTCATTTGGTTTACTCAGCTTTCCTTCATGTACCTGCTGGTTAATACATCTGGGCCAGTTAACATTCGCCCCAAAATGTCTAAAAATCATGTGCTCCAAATTGTGACAGTTCGGAGCACAAGCCCAATCGTCCCACCCCCCTCCACTGCAGTCCACCTGTGGGTGGGCTGGGGGCACACACCCAGCCCACCCCAGGGTCAGACCAACCCCAGCCAAGGAGGAGAGCCATACCAGCAACTGCCAAGAGGGGCAGGAGACACCCGTGCCAAGTCCCCATCATTAAAACTGAAGACCTGGACTCCATGTCAGTACCATGTCCCCCTCCCGCTCTCCAAACCCGTCCGCAAGAGTCCCCAGAACCCTGACCCCCTTCACCTCCACTCGTCATCACAGTACATTTCAAAAATAACGAGTTTGAGTCTTTTTTTAAACAGTCTAATGCTGGAACCATGATGGTTCCACCTTCAGCCCCCACAATCCCATCACATCCCAGGTCCTGGGCTGAAACAGCTCTGAAGATGCAGCTCCATCCTTTAAATCCATGTTGCATTAGCAGCACACCACCCCCACAGGTATCAGGTGTGCACCCCTACTTTAAATTCTCAGCAGCCAACTGCACCCATGCACATGAACCCATTATCATGGAAACTGTGCCAGCACTCACTGCCCCCCATGCTTCACACAGGACCCCTGGACATTCATGTTCCATATCTCAGGACCATAGGTGAGTGTTGGAGCATAGATGAAGCAGAACATCCAGAGCTTCAGCTTGCCGCTTCTTCACCAGCACTGACTCAGGGAATGTTCTCATCACTGCAGACTAAACTCCAGTCCTATCTGGGTCTCCTGCTCCAATCCACTGTACCTTCTCTTCCAGGATCTTTAGACTCCTTCAGCTGAGACAGTCCTTATCCCGAACCTAAAGGTGCTAATCTATGGGAACTAGAGGTGGATTAACCCCACTAAATGGGCCCAACAGCACCACAGTATTTGTACAGCTAAAATGTGAAGCCTCCTGAGCTGCAGACCCTCAGAGACCTCGGTGCTGAATAAAAACAGACCTCCCAGACCTGCCTAATGTGATGGGACAGTTCATTGTGGTTACTGCAGCAGACCTCAGAACCATGAAGACCAGAAACAACAGGTGTGATAATAATCCTCTTTATTGTACAGATAAATAATCATTTCTGTGTCAGCTCCATTCACATGCATGGCTTTAGAAAAATATCATGTGGAATAGAATGCATCAAATTCTCATGGGAATCATTGAAAAAATAGGAAATAACCGACTACACCAAAGAAAAATTACATCATATGATCACTGGGAACAATGAGAATAACTCAGGTCTTTGTTTTACAGCCAGAAAGATGTTTGTCTGAGCTGCTGGAGTCCCTAAATACAAACCAGAGGAGGTAACCAGAAACAGCCTGGCTGCAAGCATTACATTAAAGTCAAGCAATGGTGGAGAATGAAGGTTGGTCATTTGATCATTAACTTTAAAAATACTAAAACATCTGCTCTGAGAGAAGTTCAGGCATGAACTGATGCTGAGGTTAAATCCTCATCTTCTGCACTCGATCATTCCATTCATCTGTAGAGAATCAAGGTCCACACATCCACCCCAGAGATGACCAACAAAATGTTTCAGTTTGTTTGGTTTACAAAAAAGAACATCTTCTCTGTATCAAAAATCACAAAGGTTCATCAGTGATAAGCTCAATGAATTCTGGATGATCCATCTGGACCAACCTGCACCTTAATGTGTCTTTCTTATCCAGCAGAGGGAAGACTGGCAGCTCTCCTCCATCAGGTTAACAGATCAGCTGCAGATCCTTAAGTTCCTGATACCTCCACTCTTAGAAGTTCTGTCAGAGAGGAACCCAGAGAAACCCTCTTACTTGTTGCTGAACATCACCTGCTGTCACTTGGAGTTTCATTTTGATGTTGGAAAGCTGATGGAGCGAGTCCTAACTCTGTTGAGCCAGGTGTACCTTTAGCTCTCTGATGTGTCTTTGTCTGCACTGTTAGACCTCAATGGATCACACCGTTCTCCTACAGAAGCTAGAACATCCTGCGGAAATCATCCGGACCATCAGGACTAGACTGGTTTAGATCAGGTTTGTTCATGTTCAGAAGAAGTCTTCAGCAGGGTTTCTGCAACTTAATATTTAAGACATTAAAAGTCCCTCAGCTTTTACAGACTTAACATGAATTAGATAAAAACATTAACAATAACCTAATAACTCATATGTACATTAGGAGTTAAAGGAAGGTAAATATAACTTGTTTGAAGTTTCCAGCTCTGTCTTGAATTTGTTGCTTTTATACAGAGGTTACCTGACTTTAACACCTTCATCACAGCGTTACTGTGACTGACTACTGAGACCCAGGCAACCTTGGTAAATATATGTCCTCCCATGATGAGGGAGAACCGTTTCTGGAGCAGAACTGGTTGTAGCAAACACTTCTTGTCTGCTACACTGCATCATGGGCTGTGGAGTTTGTAACTGGGTAATAAAACCTCAATTCATTTTCCAGAACTACATGTGGAACAGATGAGCAGTTTTCTCAAAATAAAAAACTCGTAGAAATTTAAGACGTTAAGAAATTCAAGATGTCTGAATATTTGGAGAACCTTTGGGCCTGAGGCATGGGATAAAGTTGCATCAGCATGTTGATGATACTCAGCTTTATTTATCCATAAATCCTGATGAATCCATAAGTTAATTAGACTATGGGCCTGTCATGAAGATATAAAAACTTGATGGATAGCTACTCTGAGTGGCATTAACTGAAACTGTGGTGTGATCTTTGACCAGAGCCCGTTCTTTAAACCCAACATAGAAGCTGTTTCTAAAACCTCCATCCTCCACATGTTATTAGCTTTCTGGTTCAGAACCATCACACTGCAGATCGCAGTCCTGGAGAACTACGCTGGATCTCCAGCCAGCCGTCCACAGGTTAATGGCTGCAGACAGTGGTATAGGTCACATCACCTGATGAATAAATTCAGCTTAAAATATAAAAAAGGAATAAACTAATTAAAAGTTAAACAAGGACAGATTAAATAAACAGAATTACAACTAAATTAGCTTAAATAAAGAATTAAATCCCAAAAACAAGTAGGTTCTACAGCAGTGGACCGGTGTCTGAACAGCAAGGCAGGATTTATCTCCAAGCCATGTACTGGATCTCAGACGTCAGCCCTGATAAAATGGCAGGTTTATGTCCGGTCAGAACCGAGACCAGGATCAGCCAGATGGTTTGCAGGACAAACAAACCTGTTAGAGGGGCAAATAAAATAACCTGCAAACCTTTGTTAAAGTAGCTTATGATTTAGTTTCAACAATCGGTCCTCTGTTGTTCACACCTGATTGTCAATCTGATGGACCTGAGGTTAAGCTGTCCTGCTCAGACATTTAATTTCTTCAGCTGAAGCCATGGTTTGCAGACAGGCAAGCAGCACACAGCACCACGGAAAGAGGTGCAGGAACATCTGGTTTGTTCTGGTTGTGTTCTACATGCAAGGATGCAAGGTTGGAAGACAGAAGCTCTCGGGCCTTTCCCACATAACCACAGGGAAACACGTTGGTGGCAGCATCATGCTCCGGAGCTTCTTCAGAAAGACCAGAGGTTTTGTGAAGGTGGGTGGAATCTTTTACAGGATGGCTGAACATTTTCAGGCCAGGATTATTGATGACAGAGTCCCAGCAAAGAAAACTGAAAGCTGAAACTGAATGAAAAGGTGCTTCAACATGGTTCTGGAGAACCCCAGGCCAGACCCAAAGCTCTCTGTCGGGACCATACATCCCTTCTGTCCCAGAAACATCTCATTATCATCCAGGAGTAGGTGAATGTTTGTGTTTCTGAACCTGTTTTTTCTCCCTGACCTCAGTTTGGACAAAAATAATCATCATAAACACATTTTCATTGTATTTGGAGCCGGATGGTGAAAATGTTGGTCCGTACCATGTACGGAAAAAATTGTCGTATGACGACCCAACCTATGTCACAGGTTTTGATTTTTCTCATTATCAGCCGTGACAAATATAGTTTTTAGTTTACTTGCGTTTGTTGGAAATAACCCAAAATGTTCTGCTGCCGAGTTTTTGTTGGAACCTTTAAAGAATCGTCTGAACGTTAACAAACCGATCAGAACCTGTGTCCTGATAGCGAAGCGGTACCCCAAAGATTCCAGCATCTCGTCTGGGTTTAGCTCAGATGCTCCACAAATCCATGTTAAGCAGACAAACATGCTACAACAGACTTAAACAATCTCTGTCCAATCCTGTTACCATGGAAACAAACATTTCCATGAAGGGACAGGGTGGCACGTGACATGGAGGCGCATCAGCAGGAGAAAATGCAGCGCTGTTATCCAGTAAGTCTCATTTCTATAATAATCATAATCATTTTCTCAGCCCCTTCCTGGTCATAAATTAGAGTTTAGGAGCAGGCTGTTGATACCGTTGCTGATCCAGATGACTCAGCTGTTTGTTTATATTAGCATGCATCAGTAAAAAGATTAAAATTATAATAAATTTGCAAAACATAAAGACACCACAGCAAATGAACCTACAAAATGCTCACGTCTTTTCACATAACAACCAAACATCCTACCAGTGAAAACATAAAAATCTGGTCTGCAGGACCTCCAGACTACAGGTCACTCTTCTCCTCCCATCAGGCTGCTAGACTGCTGACAGTTCTCTGTGACAATAAAAGTGAAACTAAACCAGGAGACAGCTGCTCAGTCAGCTGAATCTTCTAGGTTTTGGGGCTCAAACACCCCCTCATGTGTCCAGACAACAACATTAACATCCTCCTTATTACTCCTTGTGTCTCTGAAAGACAATCCCTGCTCTGTGCTAGATGTGGTTCTACGCATTGTTTACTTTCTAGCAGAAAGCAATTAAACTCCCACAGGGAAAGTGAAGCCCTCCTTTCCCTTTACCCTGCCTCCTGGTGGTGATTAGACATACATTTTCAGCTACTTCTCTTTCCCTATTTATTCCATTTTCTTAAAGAGTGTGTTGGTTTTTAAGAAACACCTGTGGACTCAAAATCACATTCCTTGGCCAGAAACAGCATGACATTGAAAGAGGTTCATAGTGGTAAGATAAGGCCTTTGAATGTTTTTTCATGGTGGCCTTTCCTTACATGACAAACACCTGACATGTTTACAGGGCCGTGTTCACTTTTGAAGCCAACAGCCATCTTTAAAGTCCTATGGCGCATGTTTAACAGCCATCCCTGTATTGCTTTGGTGTGGGGTGCTTTAGACCATCCAAGGTTTTTGGTTTAGACTCAACACTGCTTTAAAAACCTGTTGCTGCTTGGATTTCTGACAATCCAAGTTCTTGCAAAAGGGAAAACAAATAGAAGACTATTGTGAAGGTTGTGTTTATAGTTAGATGTTCGGCCGTAGGTCTGAAAGGAAATACTCCAGGAGATAAATGAGCTGGTGCATGAGTGATGTTTGCATGTGACTGATCTACTGGTTGTTGAATTGGTTTCTCCAAACTGTGATGTCTGAGCTGGATGGTTTAGGCCTGACAGATGTACCGCTACACCCACACCATTTTCTTTTTAAATGTAGAAATGAGATGAAAGAAGAGTTTTCTGCTCCATTTATCAAAGAAAATTAGCTCCAAGGACTTTGGTTTGTGGTTCCAGGGGGAATAACAGAGAACACCCTCTTAGAGATCAAGGATGATGTCAGAATGGCTGGATGTGTTTAGTGTTGGAGATGTGTTTTCAGTAGAGAACAACATGAGGAACATGTTTGGTTATCATGGGGTATCTCAGGTCCACCTTGGACCACATGACTCAGTGGGATATCCCAGTAAAATCCCTGGAAAAACTGTCCACCTAGCACTGTGATACCAGCATTATGGCCTCCAACCTAGTTTGGCCTGAAGTCAGAAACAGTAAAACCATGAGATCTGTAAGTTCTTGTTTGTTTATGTGTAACTGGATTGTTTCTACTTCCAGTTTTTGTGCTGAAGAACCCGATTCACCACATGTTCTCTCTAAATCCAATCAAACCTGAAGCAGCAGGTCTTCTAGTGTTCAGAATAAATAAAGCATGATTTGGGTTTCAGGACTGCAGAACATTAATGCTGATGTGGTTGGTTCTCCTGTAACACACAGAGACCGTCAATTAGCCAAGCTGAATGTTTCATCAGGGGGTGAAGATCCTTCCAAGGGGAAATGCAGGAGAAGAATGTTATCCCATCCCCAATCAGTGATAGAGATGTTCCTCACTGGCACCATCTTCCATCATCAGTCCCTGCTCTCTCAGTCGGAGCCCAGCCCTTCGGCACAGGAAGCAGCAGTTTGGAGGGAAGGGAGGCCGGATGGACTCTAAAGAGCTGAAACCCGAACGATGTTGGCCTGGGAGTAGTCGTAGGAACTGGAGGATTGGTCTCCTTCTGGCGTGGTTCCGGGTGTGGGAATGCTGATGACAGCCGGGGAGAGGTACGGCTGCTCGCAGTTCAGAGGGAGTGTCTCCTTGAATTTGGCATTCAGACTGGATCGGCTGGATCGACTGGGACAGGAAAGAGAGACAGAAGAAGATGTAAGAGCAAAGATTACGGAGATAATATCTGGATCATTAATGTGGAGAACATCTGTTAATGTAGTTTTTGTTTTATGGTTTGTGAGAATTAAAGTATTTCTCTGAGGTTTTCATGTAAGGTTCTCCAAGCCACCTGAAGACATTCAAGATAAATCTTTAAATTATTCTTCCCTTGCAGATGAAGGTTTAAAGTAACCAGCTTATTTGACCAACATGTTTCTTCTGACTGACTCTAATAAGAACATGTTGGAGCGGCCCAGCCAGAGTTCTGAGTGGATCCTGATGGAGAATCTGCAGAGGAAGCTAAAGGTTAGGATGATGGTAAGGAGACCTTCCAACCTTCACCTTCATCACCAAAGATAAATCATCTAAATACCAGAAGAAACATTGAAAAAGAAAGAAGGGATTGGTTGCTGTCTTCTTATTTATTTTTTGTCGTCGTTTTGTTGTCTTCTAAGAAATGTTTGTCTCATTTCCTGACAGAAACAAACTTCTCGTTTGACAAAAAAGTAATTTAACTCTAAATCTGACAAAGGTATGAATCATTTTGGGCTTGACTGCTTGACTCATCTACCAAACAGGACAGGCCCAGACTGCAACGAATAATCAGGACTGCAGAGAGGATCATCAGGGCTGACCTTCCTTTCATCCTGGACTTATACAGGTCAAGGGTCAGGAAAGGGGCAGCTAACATCTCTGCAGACCCCACACACCCTGCACATAAACTGTTTAGACTTTTACCTCCAGGTAGCGCTGCAGAGACACCCCCCTTTCAGTATTTTAAGTGAATTTTAATAATCTCTGACCTTCTGGATTTAAACTGATGAAGTGATGATCAGATAGGGTAATTTATTAAAAATGAGATACAATAAAAATGTTCCTATTAAAGAAAACCCTTTAATAAAGTTGGACTCTCTGTAAACCACTGAAGAACCAGTGAACACCTCATCTGAAACACTGTTGGGGTGTAAGCGTGTTCAGGTTCAGCTGCAGCTTCAGTCTCCATCAGGTCTGTTCATAAAGCCAAACATAAAGACACATGTAGCAGGAAACAGCTCTTCGTAGAAAGTACCACCAGTCATCATCTCATCACTGCAGCTAAAACAGAAGAACCAGAAACAGGAGCTGGCTTCTGTTTAGGAGACAGTTCCCAGAGCTCCCACACCATCCCACAGCTGGACATACTCTGAATTCCTGCCGTCTGACTCTGCATGGGAACCCACCATCACATGACTGCTTGCTGCCGTGTGTTTGTACAGTAAGGCAGCAGAGCTCATACCAAACAGTTTGGAGTTTGAAGCAGAAAACTTCTCTGATCGGACCAGAGCCATCTGTCTGTCATCCAGATCAGGTCTAGAAGTGAAAAACTGATCTCTGTAACTACTACTGTAGATGATATAGAGAGTGGAGGAGAACTGCTGATACAGGATTTAAGACCACCTATAATACATCCATGGATCATAAAATGTGTTCCTGAACCTCCTGAGACATTCAGTTGTCGACATCTCCTCCACGTCATTTTAGATCTGCTCAGTAGTACCTCAATCATCTTTATGATCTATAAATCAGTGAAACCTCTAAAGCTTTCCTAAAGAAACCTCTGTCTTCCAAAGCACTGTGGATCTGGTGGAATCCAAAAACTCCTCAATGGCTGCAAATGTTCCAGGAATGTCACCAAGATCCATGGTTCTTCTAAGGAACACCAGGGACCCATTAAACACCAGAACCCCTATAAAGATCTCTAGAACCTGCTACCTGATCCTTCCAAAGAGCAGAAGATCTTCATTCACCACTCAGACATTACCCAAGGTGTGTAAAAACCTTCTCAATGTGACCCTCTTGTTCTTCTTGGTGCTTTTGTCCAACATCTGCTTACCTCTGCCGTTCGATCAGATTCTTAAAGACCAGAAACTTTATCAATCTGCTCAGGAACCTCTTTGTGACCTCTACCTACAACGTATTCAAGGGCCTTTGATGATCTTCTGGACCTTCCTAGTCATTTCTTTATGTCCCTAACAGCATCTGAGATTTCCCGATGGACTCTTGAGCAGCATCTCAGCTTTCATCTCCTCTAGCCCCCTAGAATTGTCAAAAACCTTGTACAACAGCATGAAGATCATAAATGATGACTAATTTGACGGATTATCGTCGTCCTGGTTCACAAACCTGTTGGTGATTGGTCGTTCCCTGATTTGGATGGTGCTCAGCTCCTGGAGGCTGCCCTGCAAACCGAGAGACATGTTGGAGTTCGGGACGTTGAAGGTCTTCCTCCTCTTGCGCCCGCAGCAGGAGAAGCCATGAGACGAGGAGGAGGAGATGGAAGAAGACTGAGACAGCTGCTTTACTGGACTTAACTCCCTGCAGCTTGACTCGTACGACTTCTCATCAACAAACTCATGGTTCTAAGGAGCAAAGAGGTTCAGAAGGTGAGGAAATTACAGAGTGATTTTACATCCCTTATCCAGACTTCATGGATGGGTTCTTTCTAACCACATATTCTCACCGTTGTTTTCTCCAGACATTTCAGCAGGTGGTGATGCTGCAGATCAAATTTCGCGTTGATCTTACACACCAGCGCCTGGCCGGCTTCTTTGGATGCCTTCAGGACACAAAGACAAATCACATTCAATTCAATTCAATTCAGTTTATTTCTATAGCTCCAATTCACAACACATGTTGTCTCAAGGTTCTTCACAACAGTCAGGTTCATACATTCCAATTAATCCTAATCATTGAACAGTTCAGTCAGATTCAGTTATTTATTCAAATAGGATAAAAAGTTTTTCTATCTAAGGAAACCCAGCAGATTACATCCAGTCAGTGACTTGCAGCATTCACTCCTCCTGGATGAGCATGTAGAGACAGTGGACAGTCACTGGCGTTGACTTTGCAGCAATCCCTCATACTGAGCATGCATGTAGCAACAGTGGAGAGGAAAAACTCCCTTTTAACAGGAAGATCTGTTGTGAGGCAGCCGAGCCTCACAACAGATCTGATCAGAATCCACGAGGAGAACAACAAGAAGAAGAAGCAGCAAATGGGATAAAATGAGATGGTTTATCATGTTAATCATGTTCATCATAATTAGGTCAATGATGAGCTGGAACTGACCACCAGTTTGAAATGAGACCAGATGTTATAATAGAATAATAATAGAATGTAGAATATTATAATATTAGATGTTCTTTAAATTGTTTAGAAATGACCTCAGATCTCACTAAAAGTGACCTTTTCAAGCGCAGATATTTGACTTATTTAACCCGTCAGCACCAAATTTGGACCAGTACACATTTAAAGACTGTAGTTATGCATCGATTTGAGCTATACTGAAAAATCCCATCTCCTTCAGTTAGTTTGAACTTTTCATCAACAGAGACGGGAACAAAGGTAAATATTTTCAGTGTCTTCATTAAAACTTTCACTGCATTCAGAAAACATGAGCTGATCCAGAGTTTAATGCAGCAAGAGACAGAAAAGCTTCAGGAGTCTATGGCAAAGTTCATCCTGGAGGACTCTGATCTGCAGACTGGCTGCTCTCAAGTGAGGAGGTCCAGACGATCCCCAAACACCCAGTCCTGACACCTTCACTGCTGCCAGATGAGACCTGAAACTCATCATCAACATAGCTGACAGCTGCGTCTAGAAACGTTGAGAGATTTCTGGATTTCTGGAGACATCCGAGGTCTTCTGGTGTCAACTCATTTCAGAGAGATCGAAAGACAGGACATGTCTTCTTTGAACAGAAAGCCTGTGAACACATCTTTGGTGGACAGATGAGTCCATGTTTCAGCTGGACATCTGAGTAAGACCACCCAGGCTGCTCTCAGGGACAGGAGGATCTCTGTGATGGATGAGTATGAGTGTCCATGGCTGATCTACACATGATCCAGAGGTCGACACTGGAACTCTGCAGAGACACATGCTCACATGCGTGCGGTGTGTCTTCACTCAGGAGCTCAGTTTAGAAGGATGATCTCAGACGTTGGTCTGCAAGACCTCCAACACTGTGGCTTTATCAAAAAGCCTTATTGACCTTCTTCCAATTCTGATTTGTCCCCATCTGCCATCCAGATCTGTCTCCGTGTCTCCTGCCTGTTATCAAATCTGTCACCCACCTGCAGTCCAAATCTGTGCCTGTTTAAAATATTTGGGGCATCATGAACAGGAGAATCAGGTTAAGGCTGCACACTGCTGAGCTGCTGGGACCCAGGATTGAGTAGGAGTGATCAGACTCTAATCAGAGGACACTGAGACTATTTTCTGATGACAGAAAATCATGTCCTTCTTACTATTGTTTGTAGGATCACATTTAAAGAAACAACCAAACTGCTGATTTGGTTTCAGTTTAGCTGTTCAAAGAGATGTGAACATTTTCCATCTTCTCATTTGACCCGGCTGTCTCCAACCGTGGCCTGTCATTGGTCAGTTGATCATCAGGTGCTTCTGCCTCCATGGACTTCAGAGCCATCTGGATTTTGTTTCCATCAATACCTGAAGCAGACGAGCAGAATGGTGCAGACAGGGAGGATGTTCAGGAGATGAGAAGAATCAAGATGCAGTGAGAGAACCTTCAACAGTAACATTTCCTGTCCAACCGCTGATGAAAAGCATGCATCCCTTAACACCCAGCATGATGTGACTGTGACAGAGGAATACACAGTTACATGATTAAACCCAACTCAAGAAAACTGATGCAGGGACCTTCAGAGTCAAACTGTCTGTGGACCTCGATCACCATCATCAGAAAAGAGAGGATCTCTGTCTTCAAGAGGAGACAATATTCAGGCTTTCCAAAAGTTGTCACACCCCCTCAACTTGTCCACATTTTCTAGTACAGCTCTGAATGCCAGTTTTTCAGTCTTGCTAGAGATCATCAGTTAGATCTAGGTCTGGGCTTTGACTAAGCCATCGTAACACATGCATATGCTCTATGCTCTAATCTAAACCATCCATAGTATCTCTGACCAGCTTCCCTGTCCCACAGCATGATGCTGCTACCACCATGTTTCACTTTGCTGTGTTCAGGGTGATGTGGACTTTTAGTTTACCACCTCGAATGAGATCACAAAGTTACATTTTGGTTTCATCTGGCAGAACGCCTTGATCCACATGTTCCACATTTCTCCTACATGGCTTTGGATAAACTGTAACAGGACTTCTTCTCTGCAGCCTTATCACATTATTATATCTGCAAATGTAGTTGTGATGAGATAAATTGTGTGAATAGTTCGGAGGCTGCATAAATCAGCATCCACTCAGCCCTGAAGTCTTCCTGAAGTGAAATCAGCTACCTGAAGCTGACCAGGTACAGCCCAAGTATGTAAGACTGCATCAGCAAAAAGGTACCACCATAAAACTTCAGCAGGTGGCGCTAAACGTACTACAGACAAGGAAGACAATACAACAAGCAGAACAACATTAAGGCTGCTTGTTTTATTGCTCAGAGGCTGAAGAACTCAACTTATTTAACCCTTAACATTATTTCATAATTTAACGTCTAACACAGCTCATTATTGGCACCTAGTGGACTAATGTTTGAAACTGCTTGGGATTAGGC
This sequence comes from Girardinichthys multiradiatus, assembly GCF_021462225.1. NCBI lineage: Eukaryota > Metazoa > Chordata > Actinopteri > Cyprinodontiformes > Goodeidae > Girardinichthys > Girardinichthys multiradiatus. The sequence continues at coordinate 30,418,221 of NC_061809.1, forward strand.
CTAACACTACTGTGCATTTGGTTTGAACATGTATGAGCATGGTCCAACTGGTTTCTGGACCAGAGAAAGTTGCAAAGTTTTGACCTCTGACCTTTGACTGCTGATAATTCACATGCAACAGTTTCACATGCTACTGTTGCAGCAGACAGGTGAGGAGACACATGAACGTAGAGGAGCTCAGGATGGAACAAGTGAAGACGGAAGGAGCAGAGAGAGGAACCTGCTTCACATCCTGCATGCAGCAACCTGCAGCCGGTCGGCTCACAGCTGGACCTGAGAGGAAGAAAGCAAGAGCACGGTCTCCGTGGTTACCTCTAGACCAGGGCCAATCAGCTGCTGGCTGCGTTCGTATTGCATATAAGCAGTAGCTCCTCCGCTCTTCACCGTGTGAACTCTAGCAAGCCTAGTTCTCTGTTTGTGAACACAGACAGGTTTAAGTTGAGTAGCATAACCTGCTGGCCTCAGACACCTATAGATGAAACACATGAGAGGAGACAGCCAGCTCCCGGAACACCTGCAGCCTTCAAAATATTAAGTTAAGCTTTACAGAGGAGCGGATCTATTTGATAAAATCTACACTTTGATATTTATTATTAATATTTCTTAATTAAATGGAATTAAATAAAAAAATATTTTTATTTTTACCAGAATTTGATTCCAGTAGAAACTGTTCAGGAATCTAAACTAGAGGAAATGTATCCACCAGACCAACACAACATGAGGTCTGGTTGTTTATAAAGGCCTCTGCAGGCCCATGAAAACCTGATCCAATCATAGAAACACGCTGCATTATTCTGATAAGATCTTGTGAACTCCTGCTGGTTTTAGTTTTCAGGAAGTGTCCAAGTTTGTGTCTGTGTCCTGATGGGACAAACATTCATTAGGTGATGTTAGGAGGAAGTGAGAAGCAGCTTGATCCTCCCTTTGTGTCTTCCTCTGTTTTCTCCTGTAGATTCTGCAGACTTTCTAATGAAGACAAAGGGCCAACCTCAGACTGGACCTGTCGGTTCTCCCTCCTTTATTAAATTTCAGATGTTTGAATGCTGCTCCCCTCTGACCCGATAATTCACCCATCAGTTTCAATCAGTCAGGCCCAGTTAAGCAGCACAACAGAAACCGTCCTGGTTTTGATCTGACTACATACAGCCCCCCCTGCTGACCACATGCTGAACTGGGGCTTTGTGGACCTCAGCAGGAAGGTTCTGTGCAGATGCACCAGGTATACCTTCTGTGCTCGCCTCTTCTCAGCTCTCTGGCTCTGATGGTAGATCCGGCTGAAGTTGGAAACAATGACGGGCACCGGCAGGGCGATAACCAACACGCCGCTGAGGGAGCAGATGGAGCCGAAGATCTTCCCTATGATGGTCTTTGGTACCATGTCACCGTATCTGAGGAGAGGGCAGACAGTCATGGGTCAGACCTGGAACAACCAGAATACAGTCTCATCTTGGAGTTGTGTTATGTTGCAGGACCTTTTGATGGTTAAGTTCTATCCAAAGCCTGGAACCTTCTGCGTATGGAACACTACAGGACAGATTTTCTTTCACTGAGTTTTAACACAAAAACTGAACACCGATCAACAGAGATCTGCTCAACTTGAACGGACTTTTAGTTATTCATAGCAGAAGCACCAAGTAGTTTAGTGTGATGGCTGGAATCAAAGGAGAAATGAGGAGACATTTAAAGGTCGAACATGAAACATCTGGTGCCATCTAGTGAAAAAACTGTAACTAACTCTGACACGCTCCAAAATACTTGTGAACTGACCAAATAACCCTGGAAAATGCACCCAGCTGACTCAGATAGCTCCCCTCATCTGAGTCAGCGAGGGGTCAACACCTACTGAAGACCACCCACACCTAGAAACCTGCCTTAGGAGACAATTAAAACCTCTCTGGGGATCTTTCTGAAGACCTCTAAAACCTGAAAAAAGACATGTTTTCATTTCTAGGTGATGTATTTAAACACCATAAAGACCATTTCCACCTTTCTAAAGGACCTCCTCAGAGTTATGAAAAGACAAAGGCACTAATCCCTTATTACACACATCTACACATTATCTAAAAGTTGGACAGGCTGGTTCCTCTGGAAGACCTCCAGAAATGCCAGAAACAAGATGAAAGCCTTCATAACACCACCACAAACTCTAACAATAACTGAAAACAACTCTACAGTCCACCCAGAAACCTTCTCAAGATATTTAGAGCTTCAAGAACGTCCTTTGATGAGAAAAACCTTTTTTTTATATAAATGGTGTGGAAAGAGTGGGGTAAGAGAGTGCAGAAAGCATCAACGGGCTGGGATTCGATGCTGTGACAGCCAGCGTTGAGGACTGAGGTCTCTGTACATGGGCTGCACGCTTAAGCAACTACACCACCAGCGCCGGCCCAGGAAAACATTTTCATGGATTGCATGGTTGACAATTTATTCTTAAATATATCCAGAGACACCTTCAGGGAAAAGGTATTCAGTACAACACTAATGGATTTACATTCCCAAGAATCAACCATGCTTTAGTTCTACTCAGAAGATCACCTGCAACCGATGGGTATAACTGCCCCGGATAAAGTCCAGTCCTGGTTCCTATCCTCATCTAGGAGCTGTAGAAGATGGATGGACAAACTGATGGATGGAAAAAAGATCATGTTGCCATTTTACACAGATTCTGGAAGCCTTTGATTCCAGTTTAAGTTTCTGGAATACCTGTGATAACCAGAATGCTCTGGAACATCCCAGGTCTTCCGTCTCCATGTTGAACAAATCCTGCATGTCAGTAAAATGTTGTGGACCAACAGACTCAGGATTACTTCCTGTCCTTAGAGTGTCCTTCAAAAATAGATTCTACGTTTCTTTGACAATATTTTAATTTTCCTTTTAAAGGTTCTAAAGCCCTTCTGGTGGTTCGGTCCAGTAAGCTCCTAGTGGACCATGTTCTCTTCAGAAGCTACTGTTGTGTGTAGATGCAGAGAAAAAGACAGACAAATCAGACTGTGTGGAATCCTGGTTCTGGGTAAAATCCAGGAATAATTCAGAGATCTTCAGTGAATTGATTAACGGTAGTTCCTCTGCACAGGAACTGTCGCCTCACCACACATCTTCATTTATGAATAATGACTTTGCTGCTGTTGACAGGAACTCGATGAATAAACTAAATGCACATCAAGTTTTTCAAACCATCAGCAGAAAGCTAAGCTGATGCAGCATCCGCCTGAAGGCTGTAATTCAGCCAGCGTCCACGTGGAGGAGCAAGAGAACTGCTTCTCCTCACCACATCGTCATACTGTTAAGACATCCATCAACAGTTTACTGTGCAGCTGCAGCTGACCGGGACGTGGAAACAAATCCTGCACTTCGCTACATCCGTCTCCTGAAAACATTCCTGACTGGATGGAGGAGTTTCTCCTCATCAGGACACGATCGGCTGGAGGGCCTGCAGAGACCTTCACTCTCACACTGCAGCTGAACACAGCAGGGAGGGCAGAGCCAAACACTCGACACATGAATGCTTCGTTAAAGGACTGATCTGGGTGACATTACCAAATAATTATGTTTTATGGCTCCCAGCTACACATCACAGCACAGTGTCAAAGAACAGTTCCTTTAGGAGTTCAAGTTTATCCAGCTTACATGGAAAATCACATCTTCTCCCCGTTTACTATCAGACACAGTCTGCATTAGCAGTTAATGCCAGCTCTGTTGGGTTTGCAGACAGACTTTAATCACAGGCCAGATTTTATGTTCTTTGAGTTTCTGCTGAATACAACACGTTCTTTCACACATCAGATGATCATCTTAATGCGTCTCCAAAGCACGTTTAATTTCTTTACACAACAGATTCACACATATTTTCACCCTACAGTCAGACAGATAACTTCATCTTCTTTCTTTCACTTGTGAGCTTTTATTCTGGTCCTGATCAGGTCTTCAAAGTCTGTGAACGAGACCACAGAGGAACAGGAGCTTCATTTCACACTATGTGATGATTAGTTAATCAGAAACAGTCTGAGTCCATCCTCTCTGCTTCTTCAGCAGTTCAGAGGGGAAGTATGAGCCAGGAGTTGCTGATTAGATGCATTTATCAACTGATTTTCAGTGTGAGCTCCTCTATTCTAGCAGGTGTGTGACTCTGAGGCATGTAGGTGTGTTAACACAATGCCAAGATGGGAAGACATCAGCAGTGACCTTAGAGAAGCATCTGTTGTCGATGAACTTGGGAAGGGTCATAAGGTCATCTCCAAACTACCTATCATTCTGCAGAGAGGTATTTATTCCCAAGAGAAAAACATCTCATACAGCTGCCAGTTTTCCAGGAGTGAACATCCCAGCAGATTCAGCCCAAGGTCAGAGCGTGAAGCTCAGAGAAATGACCACAAACCCAAGAGCTCCATCTCAGACTCTATAGGTCTCAGTTAGCAGGTTAAAGGTTAAAGGGTCATGGCACTGAACCAAGATGTATGCTTGGATGGGTTGAAGGAGACAGCCTCTTCCCTGTAAAAAACAAAATGGCAGCAGGCCATTTTAGGACAATGTCCTTTGGCCAGATGAGACCAAAGTAGAGATGTTTGACCATGATCCACTGAACCATGAGAGGACCAAACCCAGCAGATGACCTCATAAACCTCATACCAGCTGTCAAGCACGGTGGTGGAGGTTTGATGGTATGGGCATCTTGCAGTCATTGAGTGGACCTCTGTCTCCTCCGTAGACCGAACCATTCTAAAGTAAAATATGAGTCCATCTGTCCAACAGCTGAAGCTTGGTCTTAACTGGGTCAATAACAGAACCAGGATCCTTGCCCAGGTGTGACAGTGGAGAACGACCAATCACACGCCATGACCTTGCCCAGGTGTGACTGTGGAGAACGACCAATCACATGCCGCGACCTTGCCCAGGTCTGACAGTGGAGAACGACCAATCACACACCGAGACCTTGCCCAGGTGTGACAGTGGAGAACGACCAATCACACGCCGAGACCTTGCCCAGGTGTGACAGTGGAGAACGACCAATCACACGCCGAGACCTTGCCCAGGTGTGACAGTGGAGAACGACCAATCACACGCCGAGAGAAGTGTAACGTCTCTGAAGGTCTTCTGCAGCCACAGCTTCTTCTGTGCTTCAGGATGAACATCACTGTTTCTTCCAGGATTATGACTGAAAATGGACCCAGTGGAAAGGAGCAGAAAAAGGTTCAAACATCAAGCATCACGTTTTCCTGATCCTTGGAAGCTTCTGGTGTTTCTGATACAGCCTCTCACTTACTGGACGAATAATTAATCAAACTGAAAACTGAAGCATTAATTACTCTAAAATACTTTTATTTACCTGGTTAATATTTCTAACCCAGCATCAGCTGAAAGGTAAACAGCAAACCGTTTTGGCTGAATGCAATCACAGTGTGAAACAATCAGACAACAGTTACCTGTGTCAGGATCTGCCATTTTGGACGTGGTTTTGTGTTTGTTTACATTTCAGCTAGATGTTTCTATTTATTTGGGTTTAGTAGTTATATTTATTTATTCCTTCTGTTCCCTGATAGTTTTGTTCTCTCTCCTGCCTCCTAGTTTTAGTAGTTCTTTCTCCCCTCGCCCATAGTTCCCTTGGTGGTTGCTTTCTCATTTATTTATTACTTAGAATGGTTTTCTCCTCTGGTTATCATTATTATTATTAGAACAGTTCTCTTTGCTTCTTTGGGTTAGTTTCTTGCTTAGTGTCTCTGTGCTTGTTTACTGTTAGGTTATTTGTTCTTGCTGCATTCTTCTAGTTTATTAGTTCCCTTTCCCCTTTGGCCTAAGACTCCCTTTTGTTATTATATCCCAGGCTGTACAGACTGGGATGTGTTCAGGACTACTACCAACAGTCTGGACGAGTACACAGAGGCTGTGACTTCCTACATCAGCTTCTGTGAGGACAGCTGTGTACCATCATGCACCAGGGTGAGTTACAACAACGACAAACCCTGGTTCACAGCTAAACTCAGAAGGTTAAGACTGGATAAGGAAGAGGCCTTCAGGAGTGGGGACAAAGACATATACAGAGAGGCAAAGTACAAGTTTGGCAAGGCAGTGAAAGAGGCCAAACGACTGTACTCTGAGAAGCTCCAAAACCAGTTCTCAGCCAACGACTCTGCGTCTGTCTGGAAAGGGCTCAAGCAAATCACCAACTACAAGCCGAAAGCCCCTCACTCCATCAACGACCGACGCCTCGCCAACGACCTGAACGAGTTCTACTGCCGCTTTGACAGACAAAGGGACAGTCCTGCAACCATCCCCCACGATGCCCCCCAACAGCTGCAGCCACAATCCACCACCCCCATCTCTCCAACCTCAAGAGGGGCCTTGGCACCTCCAACCCCCACCCTGAAGTTCCCCCCCACCAGCCCCCTACCCAGGCCGAGGACGGCTCTTTCCATCCAGGAGAGGGACGTCAACAAACTCTTCAGGAGACAGAACCCCCGGAAAGCTGCTGGTCCGGATTCTGTCTCACCAGCCAGCCTGAAGCACTGCGCTGATCAGCTGTCTCCAGTCTTCACAGACATTTTTAACACCTCACTGGAGACATGTCATGTGCCAGCCTGCTTCAAGTCCTCCACCATCGTCCCTGTTCCCAAGAAGCCAAGGACCGCAGGGCTTAATGACTTCAGACCTGTCGCCCTGACCTCTGTGGTGATGAAGTCCTTTGAGCGCCTTGTGCTCTCACACCTAAAAGACATCACCGACCCCCTCCTGGACCCCCTGCAGTTTGCCTACAGAGCCAACAGGTCTGTAGATGATGCAGTCAACATAGCCCTTCACTTCATCCTCCGGCACCTGGACTCCACAGGAACCTACGCCAGGATCCTGTTTGTGGATTTCAGCTCTGCCTTCAACACCATCGTCCCAGTTCTGCTACAGGAGAAACTCTCCCAGCTGAGTGTGCCCGACTCCACCTGCAGGTGGATCACTGACTTCCTGTCTGACAGGAAGCAGCGCGTGAGGCTGGGGAAGCACGTCTCTGACTCCCTGACCATCAGCACCGGTTCCCCCCAAGGCTGTGTTCTCTCTCCTCTGCTCTTCTCTCTGTACACCAACAGCTGCACCTCCAGTCACCAGTCTGTCAAGCTTCTGAAGTTTGTGGACGACACCACCCTGATCGGACTCATCTCTGATGGTGACGAGTCCGCGTACAGATGGGAGGTGGACCATCTGTTGGACTGGTGCAGCCAGAACAACCTTGAGCTCAACGCTCTAAAGACAGTGGAGATGGTTGTGGACTTCAGGCAGAACCCAGCCCCACCTGCCCCCATCACCCTCTGTGACTCCACAATTGACACTGTGGAATCTTTCCGCTTCCTGGGAACCATCATCTCCCAGGATCTCAAGTGGGAGCCAAACATCAGCTCCCTCATCAAGAAAGCCCAGCAGAGGATGTTCTTTCTGCGGCAGCTGAAGAAATTCAACCTGCCAAAGACTATGATGGTGCACTTCTACACAGCCATCATTGAGTCCATCCTCACCTCCTCCATCACCATCTGGTACGCCGCTGCTACAGCCAAGGATAAGGGCAGGCTGCAGCGTGTCATTCGGTCTGCTGAGAAGGTGATTGGCTGCAGTCTACTGTCGCTCCAGGAACTGTACACCTCCAGGACCCTGAAGCGGGCAGGAAGATTCTGGCTGATCCCTCCCACCCTGGTCACAGACTCTTTGAAACTCTCCCCTCTGGCAGGAGGCTGCGGTCCATCCAGACCAAAACCTCACGCCACAAGAACAGTTTTTTCCCATCTGCCACCAGCCTGGTTAACAAAGCCCGGAAACCACCCTGACACTCTCCCTGTAACCTGTAACCTGTAACTCTATGCGTTACATTAACGCTCAGCTTGGACTCCTGCCATACTTGCACAATGATCACCTGCACTGTTGTATTGCTCTTGCATCTTATACTGCTCTATATTTACTCTCAGTCACTTAAAACTGTGCACATATATTTATATTATATTGTAGATATGTTTATACTGTTTCATTTGTATTGTATTGCACCGACTACGCCAAAACAAATTCCTTGTATGTCCAAAAACGTACTTGGCAATAAAGCTTTTCTGATTCTGATTCTGATTTACCCAGTTGCTTGTTTCCCTTATGATTAGTTGTTCTTTCCCAGCCTTGCTCTTTAGTAAAGTTCTTCATGTCTATACTCCGGATTTAGTTTTGTGTTTTATGTTAGGGGTTTTATTTATATAGGTTTCCTTAGGTCTGTTTTCCATTAGTGTAGTTTTCCCCTCCTGTCTCTGCATTCTCTAGCTCCCGTTCCCATAGTAACTATTCCCTCAGTTCCCTTCACCTGGCCTGCGCACCTGCAATCATTCACTCTGATTACCTGCCTCTCTCTTGCCCATTGTTTCATCATTCACTTCCCCTGTATTTATACTCACCTGTTCCCAGTGTTCCCAGTCGCCACGTCCTGCTATGTTCCTGATTCTCAGCCAGTGTATCTACTGCAATGCTTTCCAGTCAGAATTGCTCCAGCTCATTCCAGTGACTCATGCTAAGTTACCATCTCCTGTAAGTTATCCTCATTCTCCATTAAACCATGACCTCTGCTATAATGTGGCTGCCTAGCGTCTCTCTGCATCCTGGTCTGACCTCAACACCAACCATGACAACCTGTAGAGTTGACCCAAAGCAGGTCCAGATTTTACTCAGAACCTTTGAACTGATTATGCTCCACATGCTAGTGATATCCAAACTAAACAAAACTAGTTTGATCATGAAGTTACCCCAACAGTAACTCTAAACACTCTCAACAAGCAGCTGAGTGAAAGCAGCTGCTGAACATAAAGGTCCAAATGCAGAAATTGGACCAGAACTGATAGGAGTTAAAATGAGTGGAAGCTGGTTTGACCTAATCTGATCTGTGCTGACCAGTGGTTAATGAATCTAGGATCGGATAAAGCACCAGACGATGCTTAGACACAACTGAATAGATGACTATCATCATCATCATTAGAGGAAAAAGTGGGAACCTTGGAAAAGTATTCACACCCTTGGCATTTTTCATGCTGTGCTGCATCAAACCTGGGATTAAAATGAATTGTTTGAGAATTTGCACCATTTCATCTACAGAACACTCCTACAACTTTAATGATGCATTATTAAAACATAGTATAGAACATATAGGAAAACAACAGGAAACCTCAGTGTGTAACTGCCCCCCTCCCCCCTGAACTTTGACTAAACCAGTATCCTTTGGGTCATTGTCCTGCTGGAAGGTGAACCTCCGGCCCGGTCTCCAATCACAGGCACATTGACAGGTTTTGCTCCAGAATATCCCTGTATTTAGCACCATCCAACTTTTCCTCCACTCAGACCAGTTTCCCAGTCCATGCAGCTGAAAACCATCCCCAATAACCTCAGCTTCTGCCTCTCCAGTCAGCCCCACACTGGCAGTCTTTGCTTCAGTTCAGGATAATCCATCAGATGTCCACAGAGGTCAACAAGAAGGAAGGTCACAGAGTGCTGCTTCCTACAGACCAGTCGTTCCCAACTTCCCACCTCCGAAATACCAGGAAGTGACTCATAACCCTGCTTGTGGGTTCAATACACAACCAGAGACACGACCCAACAGAATCAAATGATTTAGTTGGGTCAGCACACCATCAAGTGCTACAGTAGCATCTTAACCCCCAATGGGTCCCCAACCCATGGATCCTGAGGACCAGGGTTGGGGACCTTTGCCTTAGACCCTTTCTGACTGACTCTGGTAAAACAAGGTGCAGCGGGTCAGAGGTTCAGCAGGTTCTGTTCATCACATGAACATCTTCAGGTTTTACCCTCCGTCAGCTCAGAACTGGACCTGGTGTAGCTTCGATTATCCTTCCAACCAGCCTGTTTGGTCAGAAAACAAGCAGAACAACCAGACTAACCTGAGCCCGGAGTCAGACATTGGTCCCCAAGGACGGTTCTGTCTGCAGACAGGCTGACCCTGATTCTGCTGCCGCCTCTATGGTTTGGCAGGACCCAGAAGAAGAATTATGGGCCGGACTAAAACAAGCCGACAGCCACACAAATAAGATGAGGATGAAGTACATGGAGCACTGAGCTGGGATTTTGGAACCCAGAACCAACTTTTCTGCACAGAACACTCAGTGGGCCGGCATGAATGGTTTCAGCTTTAATTACAGTTCATCTGACTTGAGAAAACAATGTTTTTATCCCTGCAGGACCCAGTTCCAGCCCACAGAACCTGTGATTTAAAGCAGCTACTCACTCTGTCCTTTAGAGGAACAGCTCAGCATCTATGAGTCCAACATCTAACACAAGTTGGTTCTAGTGGAAATAAGATCAGGAATGTTCAGCAGAGAGCAAGAACCCAGCATTACATGAAATCAGCCACATCAGGATGGAGGTCCACAGCATCAGGACACAGAACCAGACCCAATTCCTGAGATGGAAACACCACATTTAAAGGTTAGATGTATAAATAAGTGAGTGAGAGTGTGTGTGTGTGTGTGTGTGTGTGTGTGTGTGTGTGCAAGAACATCAATTGTTGGCGGCGTGTTTAACGTTTCAGAAAGAGAAGTAACGCTTGCCTCGCTGCTCCTGAATCATTCATGTCTCCATGTGAACAACCGGCGCTCTGCTGCAGAAACACTGTTAACAGGACGCTCAAACACACACACACACACACAAACACACACTCTTGTTTTGCTATATGTAGTGAGGACCATCTGTTGACTCCCATTGACTTCCACTGATTTTCAGTCATTTTCAACCCTTTCTATGCCCTAACCCTGACAATAACCCTAAACCTAACCATTACCAGTGCTTACCTAACCCTAACCTTAACCTAAACTCAATTCACATCTTAGTCCTAAACCTAACCGTTAACAAAATAGGTCGTGAGGACCAGCAACATGTCCTCACTTTGGTACAAACGGTCCTCAATTTGATGGTGAAATTGGGAAAATGGTTCTAACTGTGATGCCAAGACAGGAACACACACACACACACACACACACACACACACACACACACACACACACACTGCTGTTTTCATCATAGATTAGTGTTTTCTCTGTGCAGGCAGGGCCGTGAGTTATTAACACGAGCATCTGACTGATTGAGGACAACTTGGAACAGATTTTCTTCATAATTCCCACCACCTGGTTCTTCTTCATCCCTGCTTGCAGAACCTCTGGTCTTGGCCAGAACTTTCTGTCTGAGCTCAGCTGGAGGCGTAAGCAGCATCTTCACAAAGTTAAATCTGCAGCTCAGTTTAAGCAGCTTTCAGACTATCAGCCGCTGGTTAGTCAGATTAACAACATGTATACAACACATTATCTGGGTCCACGTAACTGGATTAACTACTGCAGGTATGTCAGGGATCCGGACCTCTCAGGATCAGAACATCTCTTCTGGCTCAGACTGAGCTCATTTGTTGGCACTGACGTTAGGCAGACAAAACAAGCTTCTCATCAGTCTGGTTAAAAACCCAAATGTGTCCCATTACAAAACCAGTACGAAACAAGAGCAAAACCAGTCCCAACTGAAACTGGGCAAAACTCACCTGAAGCCAAGTTCAAACCAGTTCAAATGCAGTCTGAAATAAAGTCCAAACCAGTGCAAAAATAAAACCAAATCACTTGCAAGTTAAAATAAAATAGAGACCAGTAACAGGTTAAAACCAGTATAAGTTAAAAGCAGTAAAACTAACCTAAACCAGCACAGAACCGAGAGGAAAAATGTTCACATACCTGTCCAAATACAGTCTGAATTTCAAACCAGTATGGAACCAGTCTAAACACCTAAAACAAGATATCCTGAGTGAAAAGATTGTTCTCCAGGAGATGATTGGGAAGCAATGCAGAGTTTAATGGACAGAACGGGTTGCAACGACGGTACTGGAAGTTCAAGTTTCTTACTGGTGGAAAGTTTCCATGCCCAGCTTCAAGCAGAGATAGCTGAGGAGAAAACTGATGACAGATGAAAGCAGGCAGATGATCATGATGATGGAGCCTTTGGTGAGAAGATGACAAAAGTTCCTTTCATCAAAATAAAATGAGTTAAAATTTTTCTGTCGTTAAGTAAGAAATGAAAACATGATCAACATAAAAATTATTGTTGATCTGCAGAGCTGTGATCAATCTGCTGCCACTGATAAACTTGAATGACAACTTTCCTGGTGTGGAAGGTTGAAGGAGATCTTTCCTGGTGTGGAAGGTTGAAGGAGATCTTTCCTGGTGTGGAAGGTTGAAGGAGATCTTTCCTGGTGTGGAAGTTTGAAGGAGATCTTTCCTGGTGTAGAAGTTTGAAGGAGATCTTTCCTGGTGTGGAAGTTTGAAGGAGATCTTTCCTGGTGTGGAAGTTTGAAGGAGATCTTTCCTGGTGTAGAAGTTTGAAGGAGATCTTTCCTGGTGTAGAAGTTTGAAGGAGATCTTTCCTGGTGTGGAAGGTTGAAGGAGATCTTTCCTGGTGTAGAAGTTTGAAGGAGATCTTTCCTGGTGTAGAAGTTTGAAGGAGATCTTTCCTGGTGTGGAAGGTTGAAGGAGATCTTTTCTGGTGTGGAAGGTTGAAGGAGATCTTTCCTGGTGTAGAAGTTTGAAGGAGATCTTTCCTGGTGTAGAAGTTTGAAGGAGATCTTTCCTGGTGTAGAAGTTTGAAGGAGATCTTTCCTGGTGTAGAAGTTTGAAGGAGATCTTTCCTGGTGTAGAAGTTTGAAGGAGATCTTTCCTGGTGTGGAAGGTTGAAGGAGATCTTTCCTGGTGTGGAAGGTTGAAGGAGATCTTTCCTGGTGTGGAAGTTTGAAGGAGATCTTTCCTGGTGTAGAAGTTTGAAGGAGATCTTTCCTGGTGTGGAAGGTTGAAGGAGATCTTTCCTGGTGTAGAAGTTTGAAGGAGATCTTTCCTGGTGTAGAAGTTTGAAGGAGATCTTTCCTGGTGTGGAAGGTTGAAGGAGATCTTTCCTGGTGTAGAAGTTTGAAGGAGATCTTTCCTGGTGTAGAAGTTTGAAGGAGATCTTTCCTGGTGTAGAAGTTTGAAGGAGATCTTTCCTGGTGTGGAAGGTTGAAGGAGATCTTTTCTGGTGTGGAAGGTTGAAGGAGATCTTTCCTGGTGTGGAAGATTGAAGGAGATCTTTCCTGGTATGGAAGTTTGAAGGAGATCTTTCCTGGTGTGGAAGGTTGAAGGAGATCTTTCCTGGTGTGGAAGATTGAAGGAGATCTTTCCTGGTGTGGAAGGTTGAAGGAGATCTTTCCTGGTGTGGAAGATTGAAGGAGATCTTTCCTGGTGTGGAAGGTTGAAGGAGATCTTTCCTGGTGTGGAAGTTTGAAGGAGATCTTTCCTGGTGTGGAAGGTTGAAGGAGATCTTTTCTGGTGTGGAAGGTTGAAGGAGATCTTTCCTGGTGTGGAAGTTTGAAGGAGATCTTTCCTGGTGTGGAAGGTTGAAGGAGATCTTTCCTGGTGTGGAAGGTTGAAGGAGATCTTTCCTGGTGTGGAAGGTTGAAGGAGATCTTTCCTGATGTGGAAGGTTGAAGGAGATCTTTCCTGGTGTGGAAGGTTGAAGGAGATCTTTCCTGGTGTAGAAGTTTGAAGGAGATCTTTCCTGGTGTAGAAGTTTGAAGGAGATCTTTCCTGGTGTGGAAGGTTGAAGGAGATCTTTCCTGGTGTAGAAGTTTGAAGGAGATCTTTCCTGGTGTAGAAGTTTGAAGGAGATCTTTCCTGGTGTGGAAGGTTGAAGGAGATCTTTCCTGGTGTAGAAGTTTGAAGGAGATCTTTCCTGGTGTAGAAGTTTGAAGGAGATCTTTCCTGGTGTAGAAGTTTGAAGGAGATCTTTCCTGGTGTGGAAGGTTGAAGGAGATCTTTTCTGGTGTGGAAGGTTGAAGGAGATCTTTCCTGGTGTGGAAGATTGAAGGAGATCTTTCCTGGTGTGGAAGATTGAAGGAGATCTTTCCTGGTATGGAAGTTTGAAAGAGATCTTTCCTGGTGTGGAAGGTTGAAGGAGATCTTTCCTGGTGTGGAAGGTTGAAGGAGATCTTTTCTGGTGTGGAAGGTTGAAGGAGATCTTTTCTGGTGTGGAAGGTTGAAGGAGATCTTTCCTGGTGTGGAAGGTTGAAGGAGATCTTTCCTGGTGTGGAAGATTGAAGGAGATCTTTTCTAACCAGCGGTTCTATGCTGGCAGTCGTGGCTGCCGGCTGCTGATTGCACACCTGTCTGTAATTCCCTCATCCAGGTGTTGGATATTTGAGGAGCTGGTGGACGACCAGTCTTTGTCTGAAGATCAACGTTGCAGAGCCGAGCCAAAGCCTTGTTCTTCAGCCAGGCGTGTTTTTCCTCTGTGCCTCAAAGATCTCTTGTGTGGTTCTACAGCAACTACGGATCACTTCTGCAAACCTTCTCCAGACATCCGTCCACAGTCATCCTCTGCAGCTCCTCCATCTCCAGCGGTTCTCTGCCGACTTGCTCTCCAACATGCATTCTGAGTCCTGTCTATGATTCTGCATGAGAGTCAGGAAAATCTCCAGAAACACCACAGAAAAAAGTTCCAGGATAGTACTGCAACATCCAAGAAAAAAAACCAGTACACTTCAGGAAAGTTCTCTGAATCCTATTTATTTTGCCTTGATTCATGGTTTTGGGGTATGGATGGAGAGTTTGGACTCTCCCGTTCAATTCAGTTCAATTCTGTTTTATTTCTATAGCGCCAATTCACAACACTCAGGTTCATACATTCCATTTAATCCTAATCATTTAACCATTCTGGTGGTACTTTATGGATGTTCTGCCAGAATCTTTCATCTGATGCTTCCTGTCATAGGAGGAGGAAGATGAGTGCATGGATATGGAAGGTCAGACGGAGTCCTGAGGGGAGGAAAGAGGAAGATAAGTGGAGACCAGTCTCATCTCACAGGAAGAGACAAGAAATCCAATTTTCTCTGATGTGACTCACAGATTAGATCAAGATTAGAAGCTGGCCTCGTGCTGCAGAGCTAAACTCCAGAGAACGTTCTCCTAATGAGCAGGAAACGAGCTCTGAACTCACACTTGGATCACAGGGAACTGGTTTCAGCGAGCATCTCTAGGTCCATTTATACCAGAAACCCAGAAATCTGACCTGATGGGAACACAGTGCCTCATCGTCACTCTGCTGCTCAGACAGAAGGTCGCTGAAGTTCAGAAGCTCCTCCAGACTCACCTGAGATTTGTTCCAGAACCAGAACCAACTGTTCCAGAACAATGTGGTCCAGAACCATTGGTTTCAGTGCCATGTGATCCAGAACTGTGTGATCTGGTAATATGAGCAGATTAATTTGACCCAGTCCTGGTCCAGTAGCTGAAGAATGTCCACAGCTTTTCCTGAAACAGGAATGGTTCTGGTTGGGAACATATAGAAGCTCAGTTTGGAGCCAATCAGAATGTGAGGATGCTGGTCAGATCAAAAAGGTTTCCACACAAACCGGATCGGTGGGAGAGAATATGGGAATAACTGGGGAATGTGTCTGGATAAATGGGACTGATGCAGCAGCAACCTGTGGGAAGAAGAAACAACCTGAACCGGAAGGTCAGGTGGACAGAGTTTCCTGCTGTGGGTAAATCAGCAGTTATATCAGAGCCGTGGATGTGGATCTGAGGGTCTGCAGAGGTCCTGAGGATCTCCGTGCAGTTAAACTGTGAGATATGGGGGAGAGAGCAGCGTATGGAGATAAAGACAGGTTAATACTCTCCCCCTCCCAGCGCCTGCTGTCTTTTAAACCTGTGAAGGAAGATAAAAGGAAAGCCTTAGTGTGGCGAAAGCTGCGAGGCCGAAAGGTCGACAAATCAGCAACAATCAGACAGACAAAGGCTGTGAGATTCATAAAGACGCCTGGAAGCTCATAAGGAGACTTTTCTTTAACAGAAAGGAAAGAAAGCAGGTCAGCTTATTCCCCTAGGAGCCATTTTTCCATTTTACTGCTCTCTTTTTTCCTCTTCAATCAGCTGCAGAGCAGATTTATGTTCGGTCGGAGTAAAAGTGCAGCCTTGGCTGCAGGGATGGTTGTGAAGCAAAGAGAGAATCATCAGCTGCAGGTTAGACTGAGTTTCTGCTGCTGATTCCAGGAGAAACTTCCACCAACTTAACACTGAACCACAAATCATCCTTTCAGTGAGGTGCAGAAGGCTCTTTGTTATCATCTTAGGATAAACACAAGTTTACTCCCAGATAAATCAGCTGTGATGAATAATGAAACCTCTTATAGTAGAAGAACATCTGCCATCTGAGGTTTATTTGATGTTTTCTCAGGCTTCGATTATTCAAACCGGAGTTTTTTAGATCAGTAAGAGATATTTGTTTTGTTGATTGTTTCTTCTAATTCCAACATCACTCACTGCAGTTTCCAGATTCACCTCAAAGGTTCTGAAAAGTCCACTAAATGGGAGAAATATGCTACTGTTTTTACTGGTGTTCAGAAACGTGCAGAAATCTTAGAGTAGAAGTGGGATTTTAGTGAATTGAAGTTAATTTCCCATCAACCTGGGAAGGGTCATAAGGTCATTACCAAACTATCTGAAGTCCATCATCCTACAGAGAGGAAGATTATTTCCAAGAGGAAAACATCTCAGACAGCTGCCAAGGTCAGAGCGTGAAGCTCAGAGGAATGACCAAAAATCCAGGAGCTCGATGTCTACAGCTCTCAGTTAGCAGGTTAAAGGTCATGACACTGCACATGTATGTGAGGAGAAACCTCACTGAACTGAAGCAATGATCCAAAGAAGAGGGGACCAGGACTCCTCCGTATTGATGTAAGAGACTGTTCCAGTTCTGGCTGCTGAAGGAGGTTCTACAGGTGTTAGAGGTGCTGTGCAGCCTCTTCATAATATCATAATCATTTTCTAGATTGTTATCAGTGTAAGGGTCAGAAAACTGCCTGCTGATTGTCTGTTAGCCTGCCTCATATTACTGATATTTCTGTGTGGCTTTGAGTCCAATAATGATGCTCTGATGTTTGACAATAAAAACCAGCTGGAAGACATTGAATAAATTAAGACCAAATCTTTTTTCTTTTAACATTTCAGCCATAGCATATATGGAGAAGCTGGTTGACTTCAGGAGCCAGGCCAGTTTTTCCTTTACAAAATCATTTCTCTAGACGAAATCCTACTTATAATTAAATCAAGACTGTATCCAGCACCAAAGTAGTAACCTGTGTTATTATGACCTTCAACCATTTGAGTTATTTGTGTGTCGGTGAGTGGGTGTAGAAATAAGTGTTTTTATGTTGAGTGGATCAATGTGAGAGTTTGTCACCTGGAAGTGTTCAATTGATGGAGAGGGAGTGATCCCCACCAGGGCCCTGCGTT
This sequence comes from Girardinichthys multiradiatus, assembly GCF_021462225.1. Lineage (NCBI taxonomy): Eukaryota > Metazoa > Chordata > Actinopteri > Cyprinodontiformes > Goodeidae > Girardinichthys > Girardinichthys multiradiatus. The sequence continues at coordinate 30,435,527 of NC_061809.1, forward strand.
GTCCCCTGCGGTACACGACCAGCCCAACAATTCACCAAGAGCCGCTGGCTCCCCGACAGAAGCTCACCACTCTGGAATGTGGCCCCCACACAAACAACACCCCATCAAAGGGAGCAGCCCCCTGCCAGCCATCCGCATTTATGTCTAAAGTGTGTTAAAACTGAGGTTGTGTTGTGTAAAAATCCCACTGCTTGTTGACAGCCACCCCAACCCCGACGCCCTAAGTGTGTCTAGTGTATTAACACTGAAGTGCAGGATGGGGCTAAACATAGTGGATGGGGGGCACTCGATGGTGCTCCTCCCATGCCTACAAGTCCCATCTCCCCACACATCAAGACCCTACTGATGTGTGGTGTTGCATATGCTAGGGAGGATGGGATGGGTGCCAAGGCGCCGGCACGAATCCCCCTGGGGGCCAGCTCCCCCCACTGGTCACCTCTGCTCCGGCTTATTAGGACAAAATCTAATAACTGACTCTCCCCTCTGGCAGGAGGCTGCGGTCCATCCGGACCAAAACCTCACGCCACAAGAACAGTTTTTTCCCATCTGCCACCAGCCTGGTTAACAAAGCCCGGAAACCACACTGACACTCTCCCTTTGCCCCCCCCCCCCCCCCCTTTTTTTTTGCTGACAGGACACCTGTAACCTGTAACTCTATGAGTTACATTAACGTTCAGCTTGGACTCCTTCTTTACTTGTACAATGATCATCTGCACTGTTGTATTGCTCTTGCATCTTATACTGCTCTATATTTACTCTCACTCACTTAAAACTGTGCACATATATTTATATTATATTGTAGATATGTTTATACTGTTTAATTTGTATTATATTGCACCGACTACGCCAAAACAAATTCCTTGTATGTCCAAAAACGTACTTGGCAATAAAGCTTTTCTGATTCTGATTCTGATTATGATTTACCCAGTTGCTTGTTTCCCTTATGATTAGTTGTTCTTTCCCAGCCTTGCTCTTTAGTAAAGTTCTTCATGTCTATACTCCGGATTTAGTTTTGTGTTTTATTTTAGGGGTTTTATTTATATAGGTTTCCTTAGGTCTAAAAACGTACTTGGCAATAAAGCTTTTCTGATTCTGATTCTGATCCTGGGCCTCCATAAGATCTCAGCAGTGCCACAGGCTGATTGCCTCCATGCCACGCCGCATTGAAGCAGTCATTTCTGCCAAAGGATTCCCGACCAAGTATTGAGTGCATAACTGTACATGATTATTCGAAGGTTGATGTTTTTTGTATTAAAAACACTTTTCTTTTATTGGTCGGATGAAATATGCTAATTTTGTGAGATAGGAATTTTGGGTTTTCATGAGCTGTATGCCAAAATCATCCGTATTAAGACAATAAAAGACCTGAAATATTTCAGTTAGTGTGCAATGAATCTAAAATATATGAATGTTAAATTTTCATCATGACATTATGGAAAATAATGAACTTTATCACAATATGCTAATATTTTGAGAAGGACCTGTAGTGTTGCCTAACATGGAGAGGATATTTACTCCCAGAAAGTTTGATCAGGCACAGGAAGGCTCAGTGCTCAGATGATACCCTTTCACCTGCACGCAGCAGGAAACTGTCTCTGATTGGAGGAAACCTGTTCCTGAATGCAGCCAGCAGACGTCCTGGAGCACAACATCACCGCTTCCTACTCTAGCTGGAAAAGGCTTCACCACTCAGCTGATTGGTGGAGCTGCTGGTGAAAGACCAGAGGGGATTATTAACACAGCTGCAGGAACTTGTTGTTCTGTTTCACTGCGTCTCATCAGAACGAGGCCCAGTCCGAAGGCAGCTCCACTTCTTTCTGCTATTTAACGCAATCAGTGAGAACATGAGCTCATGCAAATGAAGATGTTCTCAGACTGGAGGTGGGGAGCAGGGAGTGTGTGTGCAGCTGCATCAAACTGTGTGTGCTTAATTAACTTCACCACCCAGAGGAGCTCTGCTCTTCCTGCTCCCATAGACACTCCAGTCAAACATTGACAGAGCTTCATGTAGATCCTAATCAGGTAGAACCTCTTCAGGTGGTTCTCTGTGCGGTGTTCTCACTGTAACATCCGGGTCCCCATTCTGTTTTCACACTTTCCCTTTGGGCTCCATCATCACTAAATGGTGCTGATTCCTCAGGCCTTACTGAACTGCTCAGAGGACATCAGAGGTTGGTGGACCTTCAACCTTCTGCAAACTAAATAGAACCAAGATCATTTTATTTGGTCAAACTGACTAAAGAAGGGGGTTATGTTGTGATGCGTTCTGACTGGAACAGATCCTAGCAGAGATGTTCAGATTTGATGCTGTCACATTAACTGAGACCTTGCAGCATCACAGCTAATCTCTCCATAGCTCGGTAATGAGGCAGCGCTCCCTGATTGGCTGCTTTAAGTCCTGATAAACAGCAGAGACATTCATCTGCCACGGCTCTTCATCTCATCTTCCTCTCCTGCTGGTAGGCCAATTTCTGATGAAGAGCAGCCGGATCAGAGATCAGGAGTCATCGGGATGAGATCCAATCTAATTGTAGAGTGAATCAGAGCAACAAGGATCGTCTGTCCCTGCAGGATGTGGACCTTTGATGCTGCAGATAATTATCTTCCTGCTGTTTGAACAAATCTCTGGTAAAACGCTGCAGGGACCCAGTTTTTCAACGGGTCACTGTGTTCAGAGTGAAAGAATCAGAACAAGGTTCTGAAGCTGTTCAAAGGTAAAAGCAAGAAGCAGAAAACCTGGACTCAGTATTTAAACATTTTGACTCTCTCCAAAAGCATAAAATTGGACTTTGACCTGTTGGCAAGTGGAAGGCAGAAATCAGCAGCTCACAACTTTAAACGGTCCTGCTCCAGTGAGCACAAACAGCCTGTAACCGTCCATGGTCCATTGTCTCCTCCAGTCTCTCACATCCTTCACCTGTCTCAGTGTCAGTCAGTAAATTATTTTCTACCGCTTATTCCATAGTGGGTCACGGGGGGAGCTGGTGCCTATCTCCAGCAGTCTATGGGCGAGAGGCGGGGTACACCCTGGACAGGTCGCCAGTCCATCACAGGGCAACACACAAACAACCAAGCACACACTCATTCATACACCTAAGGGCAATTTAGAGAGACCAATTAACCTAACAGGCATGTCTTTGGACTGTGGGAGGAAGCCGGAGTACCCGGAGAGAACCCACGCATGCACCAGGAGAACATGCAAACTCTGATCTGTTTACATTGGCTTTTAATTCTGGGGAGCTTCAGCATCAGGCCTGTTTTATTGTTTTATTAATTCTAAGCATGTTTTGTTGCTCACCGCTTTTATCTTTATTGTTTCGTTTTACCTGAAGCAGTTTGGTCACTTCACTGTGTGTAATAGTGCTACATAAATAAAGGTTGACTGATTGACCTTTCACACAGGATTATTATTTTAACTGTGACCTCTAGATCATTTGGGGTGAACCAGAACCAGTCAGTGTGTCCCGCACAGATGAGGTGATTCCAGAAGAAACGAGGACTTGGAGTCTCTCAGAGTGGTCAGTATAAGAAAAAGCGTCACAGCTTTCACCAGCAGAGAAACGTCGCCTCCTAAAACAAGACCTGATCTGGATCATCCTGATCATCTCCAGCATCCCTGGAGAGCTGTGTGAAGAACATTAAATGAAACCAGAAGAAGATCTTTCTGACCAACTCAGATGGATCCTGCAGTGATTTTCTCTCTCATCCCCTGACTGACTGGTCATGGTGAACATTGAGCTCATTCTGAGCTTCTGCTGCATCTTCTCCAACATGGAAACCAGTGTTTGCTGCTACTTAGTCCTGTTTATGGATGTTGTTATCTACTGGTTGTAAACGAAAGATAGCAGCAACACACACACACACACACACACACACACAGTCTGCAGCAGCTCCTGCTTGTGGCTGGATTTAATGGTTACTGTGACGGATCGCAGCGGTTCCTTGGACCTACTGCAGGTCGTTAGGAACCATTCCTGACAACAAATCTGGCTTCTGATGAGCTTGATGGTTTATCAGAAGACTGTTGATGCAGTGATTAATGACATGGTGACTCACCACAGTCACAGCTCCACACCGTGAGGAGTGGAGCTGGCTGACGTTGTCAGGAGAAAGCCACCCACAGCCTCCTGTGTGAGGCTGACACCTCCATCAGAACACGGGCCGCAGCGGAGTATGGCAACACATCCAAGAAGCTGAAATCCAAGCTGTCAGGGTCCACAGTCATTACAGCGCTTCACTTAGTTGGAACCACACAGAAAACCCATCTCCACTCTGACAGCCTCTCCATCAGACTCATTCCTGAGTGGGAGTGGGCTTTAATCCTCTCCAGTAGATCCATGGTCCACACTGATAGGAGCCCTGACAGCAGTCCTGCAGTTCCTCAAGTTTTAGAGAGCAGAAAGAAAAGAAGACCCAACAGAACCGCCTGCAGATGTTTTTGGGTAGAATATCATCATCAGCAGCACTAAGGCTGATCTGTAGTTTTCCGACAGCAGGAGGAATCCTGATGTGACCCGGTGAGAACCCATCCGTTCTTCTCTGCTCTCTCAGAGCAGAGCTGGGCCATCAACATGGACACAGGCGATTCGCTCCTGATGTCAGGCCAGCGTTGCCTCAGTCCTGCTGATAAATGCTTCATTATCAGCAGGAAAATTCTGATTCAACATTGTTGTAAGACAGTAATGGTGGGCCGTGGTACCGGTTCTGTGTTTAGGCCTAGATTGGGCTGTTTTTATTTCCCTGAGACCTCAGCTCTGGTCCATTTCACCTGCTTTGTGTTTATGTTTGAATGCATGAATGAGATGATGGGTTCTGCCAAACAAACAGCAGGAAGAAAAGCAGAGAAGAGGATTAGAGTGAGTGGGTTTTACTGCTGCACAGAGAAGGTTCTGCTCATCTTCATTGTCTCTGATCAACAATAATCCATTTCTCCCTGCATTTAGAGCCATGCAGATGATAAACCAATCAGGGCACATTTACTGAAAATATCAGGCAAAATATGCTGCCAGGGGTGGGCCGGAGAGGCCAAAAACACACAGCCTCCAGCTCACTCTGGCTGGCCCGGAGCTGGGACTGATCCAGCAAATACCCACAGCCGGGGGACAGCTTCCTGAGATACTCAGAGACACAAAGGGGATTCAGGGAATAAACTGTGCTGATGTGCAGTTTGTCGGAAATACTTTTGGGAATGTCAAGCTTTTTGCTTCTGCAGACAAGAAAACACAAGAAAACAAGTTCAGATATACACAGATTCTACCGGGCCACATGGGAACTGTGAGTTCTCAGCTTTTATGGACACATCTGACCCCTACAGCAGGAAACAATTACAGAAAATCTCTGAGAACCAAACCAGAACCATACCTGCCAGAAATGTTCTCAATTAAAACCTGAACATAAAATGTGAAATGTTCCATCAGGGTTCTGTTATGATCCAAAGGTGTTTGAGTTTTGATCATTTTCTTGTTGTTTATTTATGTTCTAAAGGTCTTGCCTTATTTAGTTAATTTCTGTGTTGACTATTGTTAGCAAGGTGTTTCCATGTTAGTTTAATCTTGTTTCTGTTCTTTGGGTTTATTTCTCTTAGATCAGTCTTCCTCCCCTGGTTAGTAGATCAGGTCTCTTTGTGTTAGGTAGTCTTCCTCCCTCAGCGTCCCTGCCTTTGTTCTGCCACAGCTGTTCCACAACTACATGATTAGCTCTCCTGGTTCCTTTGCCATTTTCCACCCCTGCCTCAGTATTTAAACTCCTGGTTTTTCACTGTTCACTGTCTTCCTAAGGTTCATCTGCAAGTTCTGCTTTGTGTTTTATTTAAAAACGTTTGCCACAGTCAGCTACTGAACTGGGGTCCTTTACAAACCATTACAGGACAGACACCTTTTTTACAGGTCCTTGCTGAAGGGTCCTCTTCATGGACTTTCCTTCTCCTAAAGGGACACCTAAAATGTCCTGAGTTTCTCATTGAAGACCTCTACAATGTCCTAAGGTCTTCTGCAACATCTGTAAAGACTTTCTAAAGACTCCTGAAGTGCATCAAGAAAAACAGCATCTTTCATGAAAAGCATTCACAGGTGAACATCTGCAGGACCTCAACAGCTGCTTCAGTTTCCCTTCAGACAGGGAAGCCTTTATGTTCTGCAATGAGAACCCAGAAGTAGTCACAAAGGACCCAGCTTTCCAGCTTTCACAACAGTTCCTCAGGAACACAGGGAACTTGATGAGATTTTTCACTACTGTTAGGAGATCCAAACAGGCCTTAACAGAAATGAAGAACTATTTTGAGGATCTTCAGGAATGTTCAGATCCTACAAGGTTACCAAAAACCCTCTTACCAGCAGTACCTTAAAGGGACTAACAGAGAACTCACTGAGCTTCTGGGAACCCTATCCACAAACTGTCACAATGGACCCCAGAGTGCAGACGAGCAGGCAGAGTTGCGTTGAGTAAAGTTTTAATCAGGAAAAAACCCTCACAGCATGCAGCTGGTGGCAGAGGCTGGCGTGAAACACAGGCTGGCATGGCATGGTTAATAGGCGAAGACAAGGACAGGCATGGCATGACAACAGAGTAAACCACGAACATTTCCACAGAGAATGAGCAGAATAATGGTGTGTATATATGGGCATGGCAAAGGAGAAGCAGGGAGACTGATTGGCATGGTGCAGGTGGACCGAACGAAGCTGATTTACAGGCTGTGACAATACAAGGACACAATCAAACCTAAGGAACATCTTACAGATAAAAGAGAACATAGTCTAAACTGCACCATGAACAGAATACAAGAACCGTAGAAAACCAAGCCTAAGGAGAGAACTAAAGCACCATCTGGAAAACATTAAGCTCAGAAGCAAGATCCTAAACAGCTTGGAGAACACAATCAGAATCAGAGAAAAACCTAAAACAAAAACACCCTCAAATCATACCAAAGTCAGGATGCAGATCTCTTCTCTGTATCTCCTATCAGCTCCTTTAGTCATAAATAATGTTCATCTGCTGAAGATCCACTGATTCAATAACAAGGCTCCACAGTTAGAAGATTAATACTCCACCAGCAAGGAGATAATCATCTGCTGTCTTCAGCCACAGATGAAACCCACCAAATGATCCTTATCAGTGTCTTCTACATCAAGATGAAGCTTTAGAAACAGAACAATTAAAGGACAGGAGAGACACAAATGACAGAACCAGGTTCGGATCAGGAAAACATGTACATTCAGGTGGTTTTTCTGCCCTGATGAACTGAAACAGGAATCTGAAGAATTACACCAAAGAAAATCAGTTTAAGATCAGGATAAGGAGACAAAATAACAACATAGACGAGAAGTGTCTGAGGCCCAACATATCCAAATCTACTAAGCAACCACTGACACCCCACAGGGGACGTTGACACTCCCAGAAGACCTCCACATCTGTACCGGTCACAGCAAAGTCCTCCAGGATCTGTTTGAACCCATAAAAGCTAGCAAGGGAGCTGAGGAACCAGCCAGGATCTAAGCTTCAGTCTATGGGCAACAAGACTGTTTAGGATTGGTGGACTGGAGGAACCCAGGACTCTGTGGAGATATTAAACCTCACCTCTGGTTGGGGAACACCTTGGGAGCCTCAGATGAGCTGGATGAAGTAGTTGAGTGAAAGCTCTAGAAACTTCTTCAATAAATGAAAGAATATCTCACACATTGGTTGTCTCAGAGCTTGCACCTGATGTTAGAAGCGTCTTTCACTGGACTTGTTCTGTAAGGATTATGATTATTGATTAATTAATATTTATCAAGAATTATTATTTAAAATCATAATTTGAAAAAAATGTTTTATTTCTTAACCAAAGATCATGACTTACGAATAGAAATCAGAGATATCCTCTGGTGTGATTATGGGCTCAAAGCTCATTAATAATTACAAATTATTAACCAAAACCACAAACTGTCACTGTTTATTCAACCGCTTCACCGAAGGTGGAGGAACTTCGACCTTATTTTTACAGATAAATCATTCTTGCACAAAATAAACACAAACGCTTCTCTTAATTATATAGATGAAGATTTATTGAAGCCAAATAATCCTGATATACCATTATTCTGGTCCAAAAACCTTCACCTAACTAACAAGCACTATTCTACACAAAGGGGAATAAAAATGACTACCTAACAATAATAATAAAAGTATATATATGCATTTAGTGTCTATGAAGATCAAACCAGCAGTTTTATGGACAAAATGTGTAATTTGGGTTAAATGGAAAGAAATCCTCCTGGTGTTGATGTCAAGCTTGCAGCAATCAACTGATAAAATGGTGAGCTGGGTGCTCTCAGCCACTATCAGCTGATTGCTCCAAATCTAGACAAATGTCATAAACTCTGAGGCGGGAACTCAGTGGAAAATCTCCAGCAATAAAACTGGAACAAAGAGTGGTCAGGTGAGGTCCAGACCGCAGTTGCTTTGAAAGAAAAACTTTTAAAAGTCCAACTTCTAACTCCCGGCTGATTTGAGATCAGCCGGACAAATCAAAACACAGCTCAGCATAACATAATTCAATCAGTGTTGGATGCAACAAGTTAATACCTTAGATTAACTACTTGTGATTGTAAATCACCTTCACTATGCCTCATCCTGCCCAGACTTCTAAATGTACCTATCCCGTTTAATATAAAAAGAAAGAAATTACTGTGACGTTGATTTCTTCTCTCCACTGGTTGAGGATGGGTAGATCTGAAGAAAAAGGAGGGGGGGGACCACGTGGCCTTGATTAAATTAAGAAAAAAAACTAACGGTAATTTCTCTTCCGTCCAGGAGGGGAAAAGATGAAGAACCTTTTAGTCGACTGAATAACAAGGAGAACTCATCTCCTTGGAAATAAACCTCGGTAGGTTTTCACCTGCGCCAGGTGTGGCATGGTCTTCAATCGGCGTATAAATCTGCTGATCTTCGTGTATCAGACAGATTTTCAGCCTTCAAGCTCTTCCAGGAATGGTCTTGTGGAGCAAAAGTCCACCTGCGAGCTCTTGTCTCTGCAGATATGCGCCTCCGTTGCGCTGTCCTGTGAGACACGTGGGAAATGGCCACAACACTTTCCCCCTCGGCCGATTTATACTCTTGGTGACGTCAGAGCTGTTGAGTGTCTGTTGAGCTGCGCATGTCAAAAGGTGCAACCAAAATGGATGGTCCCAACAGTTCTATCAGACTCTCACCAGCAGAGAAGCTACAATCTTAACTGGATTTTACCAATAAATGACCAACATCTGGACTATCAGCATTCCACATATGCTAGATCATCCCAAGATCTTCACAAAGTCCTAAAGTGCTTCCACACCTGTAGATCTCCCTGACAGAGCTTCAGAAAATGCTCCATAATTTACCACCTTGTAACAACTGCAGCAGCTGCGAACATCACTCAGTATTTCTGATGAATGGTTTTCCAAGTTCAATTTAAGCCTATAATGATGGGAAGACAATTCTCAACTGATTCCAGCAGGATTTTCATTCGTATGAGAAAACCTCCTCTGTGGCGTCATTCAGCAATGGATGGAACCTCCTAACCAATCTGTTCAGAAACTTCTTCAACCTACAGGAACATTCAGTAAAACCTCTACTTCCTTTACCTCCACACAGACTAGATTTCTTCATGCTCATGTTTGCCCTGCAGCTCTCAGATCAAACTGTTTCTCCTCTGATGGAAACTGTTCTCAGATCAGCTCCTCACAGTAGAACCCAGCTGTAACCTTCAGCGTGCTGCTGTGAGAACAGACTGCAGCATCTCCAGGCTCCTCCAGCAGCAGAAACAACAGATCTCCTTCCTCGTCTTCTCCGTGTTTTACACACTTTATTACATTTGGTTTCTAATTTAGGCAGAGGAAGCGAAGGCTAATTGCATTGTGGGGTAATCAACTCTCTGAGCCCGAGGGATGCTGCGGTCGCCGTGGAAACTCCCTCATCCTCCCCCTCCCATGAGGAGGCTTTCTAACCATTTACTCCGTTCAGATCAGTTAGCTCATCAGCTTCAGGCGTCTTGCAGTGACAATAAAATCTCTTGCAAGAAAACAACTGTGCTGCTGCTGTGACGACAGGAGGAAACTTTTCACATTCCTGCAAACATCTGAGAGGAGCCTTGGAGATCAGAGGTTGCAAACAGCCAATGAAGGAAGTGAACCCTTAAAGACCTCCAGAAGCCGCAGAATGATGAGCACCAAGAGAACCCTTCATGTCCATGGTATTAAACAGTCAGCTGACCTTGTCAGTATTCTAACAGTAGAAAAGTCCATCATTAAACCACAGGCTTCATTAACTATTAATCAAGACCGTTTCCCTTTGATTTCATATTTTATAGCATGTTAAAAGTTGACCAGTATGGAAGTACCTTTCCGATTTAATTATGCTGACTAAGACTGTGTTGGTCTCTGATGATAAAAGAAATTAGATCATTTTTTATGCATTTCAATACAGATCACAAAGAGGAGCACTTTAAAGCACCATGAGGTCCCAAACATCTACTGGGTGCTGCAGCAACATCATGTTCAGTATTTATGGACCAGAATAAACTGTTTAGAAGATGGAGAGATCAACAAGGTCTCTCAGAGAGTAGAGGGATCAGAAAGGATGCACGTCCTTCACCAACAAGCTCCAAGTGGTTCTAAATGTTTTCTAGAAGGAAGAGAACTGTTACTGAAAATAACTTCACAGAACCTCTGTTTAAAGATCCAAACTAACCCTTTAGCTGACTTGTTCAGTCCAGAAGAGCTTCACCCTGAAGGTTGGAGTTTGGTAGATCATCAGTAAATCATCAGCTGTAGGAGACCATTACCTGTGCAGCCCATCATCTTGCCAGTTCCACCTTGTCAGGTTCTCCAAATGTAAAGTGGTTCTGGGTAATGGGCCTGAAAAATCATGATTCAATAAACCCTTCAGTGAAGTCCCTGGACCCGGTTCCTCCAGCAGAGCAAAGTTCACACAGACTGGATGGCTTCTACTATTATAGATCTCAGACAATCTGTCATACAGATGTCCCCCTGTCTCCATTTAGATTCATCAGAGACAACCAGAGGACATCTTTAAACTGGGAAAAGGAGGAATGCTCAGTCTGGGTCAGCAGTGAGACTCTTTCCAGAAGCAGAGGTTCTGGTGCTCCTGAGTGATGGCAGGATGCAGCAGGAGATCAACAGATGTATTTCTGGTGTTTATCTTCCACAGGTTCTTGTGAAAATGAACCAAACTAAAATCCAGTGAGAATCTTTACAGAAAGTGGGCCGGGTCAGAGAACAAGCTGAGTTCAGCTGGAAAATTAGAACCTTTCTCATGTTTCATCATGTAGATGAACATCAGCCCTCTTTAAATGAATCTTAGCAGTTTGGTTCTTATTGGGTCGGTTTAATCTCAATGTTCTGCAGCTCGCTGGCTGACCCAATTGTTTCATCTCTGCTTCTCATCTCCATGAGCTCTCTGTGAAGGCAGAACCAGCCTCATCACCCCACACAGATTATCCTGCAGAGTTCAGCACCGAGTCTGACACAGACAATGAGCCGGTTCTGGGTCCAATCCATGAAAAGACAGAGAAGGAAAAATGGGAAAAACTGGATTAACATATAAAGTTCAGTTTGTTGGAAAGACTGAAGTGGAGCCAAAGAAGCAAGAAATCTGACTCTAAGTCCAACTCATCAATCTGCATTCATCTGGAAGCACAAACCAGAAATTAGATGGATGGATGACAATTGATGGACGAATGGATGGATGGACAGATGGACAAAAGCTAATTAAATATGTTCAGGTAAAATAATATTTTAGTATTTTTATGCAAGTTTGTGGGATTAAGGAACACTTCTGCAGAGTGGAGGAGAAGTTCTCAGAGCAGAAAAAACTATTCTGTCTTTCCTCCCCCTCAGATTCTTCTTCTTCTTGTGTGTCTGATGCTGGAAGCTTTGGGTCCATCTGTTGAAGGAGGAAATTAATATTTAACAGCTGTTGCTGAGGCTGGATTCAGACTGAAGCATCTGAGAATGAGGAGCACACCGAGTCTCCTGAGCAACCTTCAGACTGAGCGTGCTCCCTCAGAGCAAACTCTTGAACTAAGATTAGACAATTTGACTTGGTTTGTTTAGCTGCTGGGAGGACCAAGTCAGGCTGCAAACTGGGACTCCGTTTGTTCTCACCTTCAGGAAAACCAGAGCTCAGGTGAAGCCGAAAGAAGCAGGAGAATATCAGACATGATGTAGATGGAACTGGGTGCAGCAGGTATGACACAAACAGCAGCTATAGATGCATGAAATCACCAGAACCAGGCCGGTCCGGTTAAAGAGGAGTGACCATGCACCGTGGGTTTATTAACCAGGTGTTTCTTCAGAGAAGGCGATAAAGTGTGTGTTGATCTGCAGGTTTCATCAGAAATAAGCTGAACTGAAGATCATTTCATGTTGTGATGAATGTCCTGCTCAGCTGCAGGATGTAGCAGAATGAGCTCAGAGCATGACAGGGATGTCAGAGCAGACTGTGTGTTTGCACGGTGGTTCATTCTTATTCCTTTTTCCTCTGATTTTAGAGCTGAAGCTGAAATTAAATAGCTGCTGTCCTCCACCAGCAGTGTGCAGGATTATAGTGTGATTCCATCACATGTCCTCAGGTCCAGATGCTGCAGCTTTGAAACAAAGAAGAACAAACTTCTGAGCCGTGATTCTGCTCTGAACAAAAATTTCTGAGCACCTCAGATGCAGACAAGCATCAAACCTTCAAAGCTGGGAAGCATTATCTTGCAGATCATCTCAAACTCTGTTTGGGATGATTTGGAAAAAAATAACAAAACTGGGAATTTTTTGTTTTCCCAAAAATATTCTTGAAACATTATCTGATCCTGATGAACCCAAAATGGTGTATGATGTCATCTGATGGGACATTTTCCCATTATGCCAAACAACATAGGCATATGGTCTAAAAACACAGCGCCACCAAGCTTCAAGCTGGACACAGTCACACGAAAAGATAACACAAGGTCCAATGTGTTCCCTGTTCTGGTGTCGGCCCAGACACACACAGTGTAAAATTAAGAGTCATAGAGGCTTAAAATGTCCTTCACCAAAAGGTTGTCAGAACAACACACATGGCCAACAAGAACAACTCTGTCATATTTGGACATTATTTCATCAAAAAGTTGGGTAAATCCTTTGAAGTCCTTCTGGTTGGTAACTTACTGCACACAGTATGGGTTTTGTCATGTTTAGGTGCTGAGTGACTCAACTGAAGAGCAACTAAAGTGAAAAACGTTAATAGAAAAAACAACACAAATGAAAAGAACTTGCAGAAAACAACTGAAGATATCGAGAACCCAAGCATGGAGCAGAGAAATGGACCAGATGCCAGATGAACAGAAGGAACCAGTAAGGAACAAAGAGAACCAGTAAGTATATATACTGAGGCAGGGGTAGAGAAATGACAGGCAAACCAGAAGGGCCAATCAGAAGGAATACATTGCAGCTGAGGCAGAGAGAAGGCAGAGCAATCAGGGGAAATGTGGAGCAGCTGAGGCAGAAGAAAAGAGCAGAGAAGGAGAGAAAACCAATAAACATGAACGGAGCTGAAGAAGAAGCTGTAGAGAACATGGATCTAACAGGAAACAATCTAGATGTAAAAGGATCACAAGAAAAACATAAAGAATGAACTAAAGGCATACACCTAACAATAATGAGCACAAGGAAATGAAATATATGGCAAAACCCAAGTGTCAAAATAACAGAATATGGCAAGACCTATAGAACATAACTAGAAACATGCTGAAAAACATGACTACAAATTAAAACCATAACCGAACATCTAAGGATCTTGACAGTAGAAGAAGTTCAAAGCTGGAGAAAGATGAAGACCGAGGATGCTGCTCACATTCGTAACCATCCTTAGGAACGACTGCTCTTCCTCTTCTCGAAACATGGGAGGAGCTCAAATAACCGCAATCCAGTGGCAACAAGGACAGGCACTAGTCTGACCGGCTTTAACCCAGGTCTCCGTCAGGTAGATGTGACTTGTTTTCATACAAATGTGCAAGAACATGTAGTGGGAAGGTATTTTGGTATCCACAGGTGTTTATTTTAAGTTGTGTTGTTAAGGACTCTTTAATAAAGAAGAGAGAAAAGGAGCTCTGGATGAAGGATGATGGAGGACACCACCACAGATTTGAAAATTTATTCCATAAACCTGGAATCAAAGGAATTTTCTGCTTATGTTTTAGTTAGAAACCAACATCTGAAGTCTCCTCAGGCGCAATGGTTCACTTAATGTTAGGAAATATTATTTGAACATTTAAAATCATCAGAAAATGTAGAAAGTGGCAAAATGTTACTGAAATTATTGCTTTTTATTTTCTTTCAAATATTTCATATTTTATTTTATTACACTTGTCATTAGATTTAGATTTCACTGAAATAAACTGTAAAAACATTTTTCAATTTATTTTATTGTCAACGTAGAGGTTTTTATTCTTAGCTCAGTCTTTTATATTCAAAGGTTATTTTATCAAATAAATAATTTCAGATAATTTTTAGTTTACTGACGTTATTTTGATATTTTTATTTCATTCTTTTCAGATAATATTTGAAATAACATATAGTGAAATTATTAACTTCATATTTTTTATGCTGTAGCTGGAGCAGTCCTCCATCACTGTGCCTTTACCAAAGAGATCTGCTCTGACTGACTTGAATGATTACCGCCCAGTCGCACTAACCCCAGTCATCCTGAAGCACATCAAGGATAGCTTTCCTGCTGGCCTGGACAAGCATCAGTTTGCCTATAGGAGGAACCGGTCCATAGAGGTGCTGTCTCCATTGCACTACATACAGCCCTGACACACCTGCAGCATCCTGACACTTATGTTAGGATGTTATTCGTCGACTTCAGTTCAGCATTTAATACCATCATCCCGGAGAAGCTGATAGTGAAGCTACATGACCTGGGACTTTCATCATCAATGTGTCTTTGGATCTGGGACTTTCTCACCAACCGACCTCAGGTGGTGAGAATAGGGAACCGAACATCATCCACTCTGGGTTGTGTGCTTAGTCCAGCTCTCTTCACACTGTTCACCCTCGACTGCACAGCCATCCACTCCTCTAACAGGGTCCTAATGTTTGCTGATGATACCACCGTAGTGGGTCTGATAACGAACAATGAGGAGACCTTCTACAGAGAGGAGATCCAGCACCTGTCCCAGTGGTGTTAATTGAACAACCTGGTGCTCAACACCAGTAACACCAAGGAGGTCATAGTGGATTATAGGAGGTCCCAGAAAGACAGTGCACGCACCTATTACCATTCAAGGGGAGATAGTGGAGCGTGTGGACAATATCAATTTCCTGGGTATCCACATCACCTCTGACCTGACCTGGTCACTGAACACCTCTTTTCTGACGAGGAAGGCCCAACAAAGACTCTTCTTCGTCAGGAAACTGAAAAGGATTGGACTTCGTGCTCAGTTGCTCAAATATTTCTATATAGCTGTGATTGAGAGCATCCTCTGTCTCAGTATGACCGTGTGGTACGGCCACTGCACAGTCCAGGACAGAAATGACTTGGCCCGGGTCATGAAAACTCCCCTATGGATTGTGGGGGGTCAGTTACCAAACCTGGACTCAATTTACGCTGGCAGACTACAAAGGAAGGCCAGTTGTATTGCTGCTGATCCCACCCACCCAGGATACAAATTGTTTGTACCATTGCATTCTGGGAAACGATACAGATGTATAAAGACTACGACCACTCGACTAGGGAACAGCTTTTTCTCAAGAGCTGTTAAATCCATCTGTCCACTTTCCATCTCCTCTGCCCCCCTGCAGACACACTCACACCCATTTGCTGCACCTTAAGGACAAATTGAGATTCAGCAACATATATAAGATTTATTATTTTATTTATTCATTGACTTATTACTGAGGGTAACACAGCAATTTTGTTATGTTCTAGAAACATAATAACAAAGAAAATCTTATCTTATTTATTTTAACTTTATTTCTTGGTTTAATTATTTGCTTCCTGATCATAATATAAAATATATCGTATTATTGGAAAAGCAGTTTTTTTAGTCAGAAAAGTAAAATATCAGTCTCTTCTCCTTGATGTGAGAGAACATGATGAAGAACATGATGAAGCGCAGATGATGAGTGAAACATCTGGGTGTGATCGCCATGGAACTGAAAGTTACTTCATACCAGAGTCGTGTTTCACATCTGCTGAATATATAAACAGAGAGGCTGAAATTAAACGTGTTTAATGTGAATCAATGTTTATTTGGTTCTGATCTGACCCAAAAACTCCTCTGTTGACTTGAACCCTGAACATTAGAAGCACATCTGTATTAAATATCTCTTTGATCGGTTTTCTTAGCTGAACGTTTTAATATTACAAAGGCCTCAGCTCCTTCTTTACAGGACAAAAAAATCATTTTGTTACCAATTTCAGCGGAGCATGTGGGGCCCACAGCTGTACAAACATCTCCAGCTGGTTCTGATGGGACTGGGACACACGGTGTGAGATTATCTGTCAACAGGGTCAAACAATCAAATTAACCTGAGCTGCTGCACAGTCACATCCCTGGGAAGAGCTCATTATCACACTGAGTCCCAGCTAACGGGCTCAGAGTACGATTCCTGCACACACCACACCGGCAATACAAGCATCAGTCAGTCAAACCACACAGAAGGTCACTGATGATTGTAGAACATCACTGAAGTTCTGTCACCAAGATGGATTCTGCATCATTGGAACCTCTCGTCCTGCCATCTGTCCATGTTCCTGCAGATCCCAGATGTTAATGACTTAGAGGTCATGTGATTAATACCCAGGATTGCTTTGTGTATGTGTGTGTGTGTGTGTGTGTGTGTGTGTGTGTTTGTATAAGATAGCTGCTGTTTTTCTGAGGACACCATCTCAGTGAGGACACTCAGAAACATGTTATTTAGGTAGAGCTGCACTTATTTTCTTGTTGTTGGTGGTAAAATGCTTCACACCTATAAGGGATGGAGTTCCTCAGGGCACCCTAATTGGTCCCCTTTTCTTATTATTTATTAATGAAGCGGTAAGGTCCATTAATTGGGGTTGTCCTCTAACATCTAAAAAAAAAGCTGCCAGCAGACAAAAAAATAAATCAGAAGGTTCAAACCTGGATGCAATTTGGTCCACATGAAGACCAGTGATGGAGATGAAGATGATTTGATCTACAAGAAAGCTGTATGTGTAGAATGGCCATCAGAGGGCAGAAGCTGTAGTTTGATGATGTAATCAGGCAGTTACAGAAGCACCTGACAGTCGGTCAGAAAACTGAGTTCAAGTCAGTGGACACAGAGGGTGCCTCGTAGACACATTAGACAGCATCACCAGAATTGGTGTAGTTTGATAGAGATCACATTGAGGGTTTAATGATGGTCCTACCACTCAGGAGATGGGTCATACAGATGTTACAGTGGCCTGACGTTAGAACCAGTGTACATGAAGCCAGCCCAGCACATGGTTCCTACGAGCTCATCATAACTTAATACACAACCAACAATCTGAGCAGCAAACACTGATTTAATATTATTCATCCCTAAACCATTTATTCTCTTTCAGACATTTCTGCTGATTTAAGTTGGTTCAGAATATTTCTAAGACTTATATCTGGAGTAGAATAATATCTCCACTTCAGTTTCCATTAGAAAGTTCTATAATTATTATCCATAGCAGCCTGACAGGCTGGTTTCTGTGTGCTGGAGGAGCACAGCAGGAGCAGCCTTGAGGTGTTCCACTAATTTCATCTTTGATGAAACTTCTCCCTGCTCTGCACCCAGCATGTATTTTTAATAAGCAAACATCTAAAAACAATCTTCTGCAGCGTCTATCCTAGAGGAACTCTGTCCAGGTGGGTTTGCTCACAGTTCTGACAGATGCTTGATGGATTTCTGCTCGCACAGGTCGTTACCCCACCAGCTCACAGGTCACCTTGGCAATGATCTCTATTAGGCACCATCTGGTCACCGTGGTGATAATTTCACAGGTTCAGCTCTGCTGATCCATGCTTGTCCAGGTGGTACATGCCAAACGCACACGCAACATGTGACGCCTGGATTTTCAGAACCAGACTGTTATCAAAAGGTTCTGGAGCAACCTGGCAAACATCCCATCCCGGCTAGATAATGTGTCTGTTGCTATGGTAACACGCTCCACTATTGGCAAAGACTTAGAAAAGGTGATAAAAACAAGTAAAAAAATCAACAAGTCACAAGCAAGTCAGGACAGAGTTCAGAAATATTCTAACTAGTCAGAAAGAAGCCTGAAACAAGTCAGAAGCAGGTCATGATAAGTCAGGAAGGAATCCAAAACATATAAGAAATAAGTCATAAATTAGCCTGAGTAGTGTCAGAAGCGAGTCATCAGCAAGTCAGAAACAGCCAGACAACACTAAGACTAGTGAGTCAGGAATGAGACAGAAACAAACCTCAAACAAGTAAGCAAGTCAGGAACATGTCAGCAACTAGACACAAGTCACAATTTAATAATCCTAAAGTTTTCAACGAATCAGTAATGAGTCAGGAACGAGTCAAGAACAAGTCAGGAGCAAACAGAAAAAAATGGACAAAAAGGTGACGGACGAGTCAATCAGGAGTTAAAATCCAAACCAACAAGAAGGTAAAACTGGGAACTAAACTGGAAACATTGTGCCAGACTGATGATTCCTCAGCTGAATGTGGATAAATAAAAAATATCAGCTACCAATCACTAGGAGGAGCACATCCTGAAGCATCGCCTGTGAGAGTAAAGCCAGCAGATGCTGCAGAGCTCTGACAGGAGGACGATTCAGATCCTGCAGCTTTAACTCAGCACCTCATTGTTCAGCAGTCACACTCTCCTGATGGAGGAGGGGGAGGCGGATCATTGTGTCTTTATCTCCATGTTAGCGTGCTCTCCAAGGTGAATGTTGTAGCTCCAAACCTGAAAAATAACACCTTCCTCCCTGATAACATCAACTAATCCCAGCCGGCGCCCCAGAAATAACTGTGTGTTCCTGCAGAGCCTCAGAGTGACTTTAGGTGCAGCATGAAATAGATTCAGATTCTTCAGCTCGCCTTTTCACCATGAAAAGAGCTGCAGGAACACGCAGATAAGAGATGATGCACTTCTATCCAGTCTAAAATGTTTTTAGACACTGCTCCAATGTGTACAGAAGGTTTGCAGGAAGCTCCAGAATCTTGAAATATGCTCATGAACATTCCTGATCTTTTGTTGCCAGAAACTGACTCATTTCTACTTTTCAAATGAATCTGCAAGGCGACAAAGAACAAATAAAACATCCAAAACAGATTTATTGTCTCTTGTGTTGATTAGATATCTGCTTTGTGATTAGATGTGACCAAAGGCACAGAGGCAGTGTAGGATTCAAACCAGCACACCTTACTCCGTCTACCTGTTGCTGTAGAAACAAACTCCCCTGCAGCTCCTTCAACAGTCGGTTGAATTATAGAAGAAACAAGGAAAAACAAGCAGCAGCAACAGCGAGTGGCTCGTCCATCATTGACCCACTTCACAGCAAACAGAATCTCCTGTTCTCCTCGACCCGCAGCTCCTCGCTGCTTCTGCTGCTCACATGTCATCCTGACCGACTCAATGTTCGTCCAGAATCTGAAGAGCATCTTTCAGAACCAGGGAAGAAGGACAGAGTTGGATCCGTTAATGAAATGTTTCAGAGATGGTTGTTTTTTTCTTTTCACATTCTCTCAAAGGTGGTAGGTTCTGGTTTTGAATGTGCACAGACCCAAATTGGCTATCTTTTCTGGGATTGAACCACCACACGATGGACAGGGTCATGGTTGGGAGAAAAGGTTCTGGTTGTTCCTCCTGTTAGATCCACACCAGCTGCTGGAGTTACCTGACGACAAATGGATGACAGTAAAACACAGCAACAGCTGTCAGGGCCTCTAATGAGCAGGTAACACAGATGGACGGAGGTCATTGAACCCAACGGCACAGAAGGTCAGCAGAAACAAAAACAAAACATATGGATTTGGGTCAGAACCTTTACATCTAAACGGAGACAAGGCTTGAATTTAATGTTGCATTTAATGTGGTTCAGAAACTGGAGTCTGGACTTCAACCTCAGCTCAGTTCTAAACTCTGACGTCGCAAACTTGCAACAAATATGGCCAGGAGAGGCTGGCCTATCAGAATTACTCCAAGAGCTCATCAACGACTCACCCAGGAGGTCACAGAAGAACCCAGAATAACATCCAAAGCTCTACAAGCCTCACTGCATCAGGTCAGAGGTCATGATTCAACAATAAGAAAGAGAAAGATTGTGCAAAAATGGCCTCCGTGGGAGAGTTCCAAGGCCAGAACCACTGCTGACCTAAAAGAACACAAAGGCCCGTCTCACATTTACCTAAAAGATTTTGATGATCTTTCTTTTCAGAAAATATTCTGTAAACTGATGAGACGAAGTGGACTTTTTTGGAAGGTGTGTGACCCATTACAGCTAGTCTAGAACTAACAAGAATTCAGAACAAGAACATTATAGCCCCAGTCAAACATGGTGGTGGTAGTATGATGATCTGGGACTGTTTAGCTGCTTCAGGACCTGGGTGACTTGCTGTAACTGATGGAACTTTGAATTCTGCTCCCTAGCAGAAAATCCTGAAGGAGGATGTCCGACCATCAAGAGCAGGACGATGATCCAAAGCGCACCCGCAAGTCCACCTCCCAATTTAGAGCGGCCTAGTCAAAGTCTATCTTAAATTTGTTTCAGATGCTGTAGACTTTAAACAGGCCCTTAATACTGGAACCCTCCAGACAACAGACGTCTTGAATCCCAGTGAGATGTTCCTGCTCATATAAAGGTGGTCCTGTAAACATCCCATGAAGTCTGCATTTTGTTCTGATGGTCCACGTTCCTGTTTCTGGACGGTTTCTGGAGGGAACCGTTGCTTTATGGATGAGCTAAAACAAACAAATCTCTCCGAGGTCTTTGTTCCACAGTTTACGGACCGAGCAGCGTTCTCTGTGTTTAAATATTTAATTAGCATTCAGCAGGTCCAGATCTGGAGCACGTTCTGTCAGACAGAAGATCTGCTCCAGCAGACGGACTCGGGTCAGATTTGACCCTCTTCAACATGTCTGCAGAGCTGCAGTCAGGAAAGGAAAAGAAAAGCTTCGGATGCAGCTGCTTCTGTATTTTTAGCCTCATTGAGAGCGAGGCGCCTCTTCACACAAACATCAGCTGCTGCTGCTGGACACCAGCCCAGTGGAACTGGACTTTCACTGAGCTTTCACTTGGTCAGCAGAAACAAGCAGAAGCAGAGATCTGCTGCAAGAAACCAGATTAACATCAGGCTGCCCATAATTCTCTGATTGTTAAATCCAGCTTCTGTGATTCTCCACTCTGACATAAAGTTCCCTGCAAAACTTTTCACACCCCTATAACTTTTACACATTTTGTTTTGTTTTAACTGCAACACTGCAGACAGGTCAAGGAGAAGGTTCTGGAGAAGGTTAAAGCAGGGTTAGGATCTACAACAATATCCATGCAGGTTGTGGACCAACAGTCCAGCTAATGTTGGTTCTCCTGGAACCATGCAGGTTGTGGATGAGCAAAGTGTATCTTCTGGTCCTGGAGTTCTGAAGTTCAGAGCTGAGGTCTTCTCCTCTGTTCTTCCTCTCAGACTAATTCTTGATTAGAAAACTGCAGCTCGTTGTTTGTGAATAATCGATGGATGTAAATATTCCGCCTCCTGCTGTTCTGAAGAACATTATTGTGTCTGTTCTGTTCAACAGCTCAGCTGCAGATCATCAAGTCATCTGCCTGATCAAGATGGTTTCACATCGGATTATTAACCCAACCTGTTCCTGAGCATCAGGTGCTGTAGTACTGGAGCTCCAGCAGCCATCGGAGGAACATCTCAGGCCGTTCATCAGGATCTGATCCGATAAACTCGGGTCAGATCGCTTGTAGATCAGACGTTACACAGTTTATGCCAGTCCCAACCAAAGATCCCTGATTTTAACAATTATCTCGACTTTGTCCTAATTTGATCCTGGTTTTAACCTGGATTTATTCCAGATATTATCCTGTTATATCCTAATATTGGAAAAAATATCATCCGGCCTTTATTCCAAATATTTTCGGTTTTATCAAAACGTTTTTTCCTACAGATCATGTAACTTGTCTGATGGTGACCCTGGACTGACAGCCTAACCTCAGAGGGAGAACTTTCCACCAGGATGAAGGTCCAGATAACTGGTTTCATTCCTTACTCCGTCTCTGGGTTCGGCAGGATGAGTAGCTGGGTGAACCCTCTGAAGTTCTGGTTTCTTTGCTCTTCCATCTGTATAAAAACTGCTGATCATCTCTGTGTGCTCCACTTCAGATTCATGGAAACACTATAGTGTTTCCAGGAACCATCAGGAACTTCCAGGAGACATTCACTGACCTCTGAAGGTCATATCCATCCATTCAGGTTGTGACTCAACAGAAAGCAAACCAAATTCAATCCTCTGTCAGCAGGATTACACCAAGGGAGCTGAATGTTTCAGGAGAACACACACATTAAATCTGCAGATGTGGACACGGTCATCTGGTTCTGAACACAATTTATAGTTAGTTGCAGCAGAAACCTTACGCCTGCGACAGTGACAACAGAGAGGTTAGAGGTTCAGGTGTGGAATTAAACTTCTGAAATTTATTTCCACTGTAAATGTCCATTATGAAGCTGCAGCAGTCAGAAGTTTAAGAGGAGACTGTAGTCTTCACAGATGGTGAGACACACCATGCAGAAGCAGAGCTGACTTCAACAGTCTGTAGAGATTGTTAAATGACTTGGAGTCTGCTCACAGAGGTCTCAGCAGCTTGTTGCATGATGACTGAAAATCACACAGACTGCTGAAGCTAAATGGACACAGAAAGACAGTAATGCAATCCAAACATTAGGAGAAGAAAAGGAGGAGGAGGGGGAGCAAGCAGTGGCGTGCACAGACATTTTGGGGGGCAGGTCCTCAAGTGGAAAAAAAGGGCACCTTGTGCGGCACATGGAGCTGTTGGTTGCCTTTGTAGTGTGAGATTTATTACAGGCACAACATGAACATAATTTATATTTATTACTAAGCACCCCCAAAACAAACTGTCCTGTGGGTTGAAGGGAAATGACCACCCAGGAAAAAAAAAACTCAAAACAAGAATACATTTGACAAAATTCTTAAAATTAATAAAGCAACAAAATGATCATAGACTGATTTAAAGTTAGATTACTGATTCACAACCTGAACTTCCTGAGTCAAATTTGAAACTTACGTTATCCTTCATTTTCTTTCTTTTTACCCACTGAGCACAACGTGTTTGTCTTGACTATATCATTCTGTACTTTTATCACAAAATGTCTTCTGCACCAAATAACCGTATGATGTAGCAAAGCCAAATGTACCAGGTAGGTCACACTAAATGAGTTATCTTCAGTAACCAGTGAACTTTCTACAGCGTAAATCAACTATACCCAGAAATGAGTTATAAAATCTTTATAGTCAAAATGAAACCAACATCAGAGAATATGATCATAAGAAGAATCATTTATACTTCTGCATGTAGCCAGTGTGATATTATTCTTAGAGAATAAAAATGAATGAGATTATAAGTCCTGAGAACTGATAAGATGTCTGCTATTTAGAAATTTAAATATTCTGATCACATCATCATCTTTACACACACAGAAGTAGAAAATACAACTTAGCCTACATGCCCCACATTTACTGAACTTTATTAAAGGTATTTTAGTTGTGTATGAATTGTAATGTTAACCAGCTCATTTAGCCATATTTGCAATAAAAAAAAACATGAGTCAAACTGAAGTCATCAGGGACCATAATAGCCAATGTAATACCGACATCTATGAGATAGATTTGAATTGATTTATTTCTTCTAATTTAATCTAAGAGTTAAATCGTAGACTTTCTCCTGGCGCCTGGTGGCGACCATAGAAGACATGGTGGGTAAAGGTCTGTCATTTATTGGCCTGTTCTGTGTAGATAAAATGGAGGCAGGTGAAGTTTGAACTTTTTCATCTGAAGTTTAGGAAGCAAGAATATTCGTTTTGTTTGTTTCCTGGATGGTTAGCCGACCTGTCTGCAGGGCAGGGTTCTATCTGACGGTGGAGGGGAGGAGAGAAGAGGTCAACTGGACCAGCGCAGGTCCAACTCTCCGTTCTGCTCGCAGCCCGTCTCCGATGAGACACACGAGGCGGGACCAGTGTTACCAGGTGAGAAATGTAGGATTATCGTACTAGAGACATAAAATTATCGCATTTTGAGGGAAATTATCGTACACTCGTCATAACCAAAATAACAAGTCTGTTGATGTGTTGAATATCGTCTAACAGGAACTCGCAGCTTTGTGGCGTCAGTACGAAATGGATTCATCAACAGCTGCAGCCCCACAGTGCCGGGCTCTGCTTCTTCTTTTATTTTCCTCAATCATGGTCGGGCGCAGTGGACTATTCAGCCAATCATGGCCATTGTTCTGAGGTCAACGCATCACGTCACTCGTAGGTCACATTTAGAAAAGCACGATTGGCTGGAGTTTCCAGCATCTGTTTCCGAATCCGGACACAGATGCCTTCAAGGTTCACAAAAATCTCCGACAGACTTTGTCGATAGGCTGATGACAACTGATTACAACCACACATTCACGGAATGGTCAAATTATCGTACATTTGGCCTTTTTTTAGGAACATTGATCGTACATCGTACAGAGAGCAAAATTATCGTACAAATACGATAATTATCATACACCTGGCAACACTGGGCCCAACACTATACACTGTTAAAAAAAAAGATTTCAGGAGGGCACTTTTTTCTCCAAAGGATAAATGGGCAGGTGCTCTAGCACCACCTAGCGTCTATCTGTGCACGTCCCTGGGAGCAAAAAGACAAACATGGATGATCTTCAGCAAATTTACCTAAAATGAGCACTTTGTCATTTATTTCCAAGTTATTCTGGACTAATTCCATCTTTATTATATAAAATATAATATTTATTTTATTTATTTAAATAAAAACAGATTTAATTAACTCTTTTAAATAATAGTAATTACCCCTTTTAGAAAAGGACACGACCGCGGTGAAGTTAGTTTTAGGTTGGATGTTGGATCTTTGTGCTCCATGGATTCAGCAGGTCTTCCTGCCGTTTGACCTGATGAAGGCAATCTGATTACGGGCAGCTGCTCTCTGCCTGCTTCCTCCTCCTGTAGACGCTGGTTCTCTGAAGGACTGTCAATAAATGACCCGGTCGGACCTACAGTAATGGAAATGCTCGCAAAGCGGGCTGAGTGGAGCGGAGCTGGGCTGAATAGAGCCAGCGGAAAAGGGGCTTCACGTGCAGTTAATGGACAGTACCACAAGCCTGTCTATGCAGACAGTATATTATGGGATGAATTAAACATGGTGACAACATCTGGACCTGGTACCTTCAGTATGTGACCCATCACTCTGATCTGTCTCAGTAGGTGCAGAGCTCCATTAAATTTGTTCCAGACGGAGAAAAACCTGGTTCTGTTGAAATAAACGCTGGTGTCTGACTTGTGATCTGAACGTGTTGGTGGACAAACTAAATGCAACTTCAGCTTCAGACAATGACCAGAAACATCAGGCAGCAAACCAGGTCCAAACCAGGTCCAAACCAGGTCCATCAGACAGGATCTGATTAACAATCACAAACATCTTACAGCAGGAAAAACAAATTCCAGCTTCCACAGGAATAGCTCCATCAGCTGCATCATGCAGCTTCCAGGAACACTCTTAAACTGAGACATGTTCTCCAGAATTCATCTGTACTGCTTCACCAGAATCCTGATGGATCCCAGCTTCAGTTTGCTCCTGACTGATCCGAACAGAGACCTCCCTCCTCCTCATTCTGGAGCCATTTCCATGCACATGTTGTTCCATGTTGTTGTAATTGTCTCTAAATGAACTCGGACTTAGTGAGAGCGTTCTCCAACTCCTCAGTGAAACATTAGAGTCACAGGAAGTAATGAAGAGACATTGGTTCTGCAGATTTACTTCTTCCTCCAGTCTTTTAATGGATTTACATTTGCGGAGTGAGTCGAGGGAGTTTGTGTTGTAATGAGAAAAACAGACGCTTCGTGTTCAGCAACATCGATCAAACGCTGCCTGCTCCTAAAGTCAAAGATTCTTCTGCTTATTGAGGTTTTATTGAGCCGCTGCATCTTCAGGCGGGGAGGGTCTCTCACAGAAACTCGATGTTTTAATCTCATTAAACACTCGGCACCATCTGGTGGTTGACCTGAGATCAACAGTATGCAGGTGAACATCTTCTCCAGCTATCTGAGACCACTAGATCCTCAGCTACCTCCAGACTCAGACATTCCCGTGCCAACAGTGGGACATACTGGTGTCTCTGCAGGGAATTCTGGGTAAGTTTAAGTCATTTATTTATAAAGTGCTTTTCACAGACCCAAAGCTGTAAGACTCGTCCACAGTTCTGTTTCTGGAGAATAAAAAGCCTGTCCATGGAGCTTCTAATCCTCTTCAGGTAAGAACCAAGAGATTCTGAGCTCTGGGTGGAGACTGAGATGCCAGGATGGATCATCTGGAGTCTGGCTGCTCAGAGCTCTGCTTTGAGGAACACGGTTTTAAAAGAGATAATCTCTGCAAGGAGCTGTGCACATATTGTAGATATGTTTATACTGTTTAATTTGTATTGTATTGCACCGACTACGCCAAAACAAATTCCTTGTATGTCCAAAAACGTACTTGGCAATAAAGCTTTTCTGATTCTGATCTGTTTTAAAAGTCTGACGTCTGGATCAGCTGCTCCTGCTTCCAGTTAATTATCTGCTCCAGTTTCTCACTGAGCTTCGGGTCCAGTTGCTTTCTTCCGTTGTTATTTCAGGACTAATTTCCATCTTCTGGTGTTTTTGAGAATCATTTTAATTCATTTTCACTTTTAAAGACATATTAGATGTTTAGGTTTTATGTTTTACTTATTGTGAATTTTTCTTATCAGGCCTGTTTCTTCCTGGTCCATTTTTATCTGACTCAGGGGGTTTATGTCCTTCTTTTGTCCATTTCAGGGTCCTGTTTGTATTTTGTTGGATTGATTGTATTTTGGTTTCTCTTTCTCAGGTTTCTGATCTCTTCTCTTGTGTGAGGGAGTTATTCAGTGTGTCCGCTGTGTCTTTGTGCTTCATTTAAACTTTTTGTATCTAGGCAGAGATTTTATGTTTGTCCCTTAAATAAGAGCAGTATCTTAGCTTTTATCTCTCATTTCTCTGTCTGAGGTGTCTCTATGTTTCTAGAGATTGTTTTTGTGTCTCGAGTTTATTTTGGGAACATATCCGTCCATACGTTTGAGCCTCCATGAACGAGAATAACAAGCTGACCCCATACTGGGATCTGTCCAACAAACGGCAGCGACCTGACAGGATTTATGGAGTGTCGGCGTGACGGCTGCACATGCTGACTGATGGCCCTGAACGGGTTCCAACAGCACAAGGAAAACGCTGAGAGGACACACTGACAGTTTGGAGACAGAGGTGTGTTGACACAGAGAGGAAAAGCTCTCAGCTGAGGGAGGGGGAGAACAAATGGACTCTGTGACAGACCGAGATGCTATTTTCCTGGGGAACAGTCAAAGTGTCCTCCCACAGTTGCAGAATGCTGCTCCTGATGGACATTTTAATGTTTCTTCATGCTGCTGTTGGTGCACATCGCCACACTCAAACTGTCCAACAGTTTCACTGGGAAAACTTCTTACCTCAAAGGATGTTTTATTCCCAGATTGTAGAAACTACATTGCCCATGAGCCTTGGTGGCTCAGAGGGAGTTTATCTGCTTGAGGGAAGGGTGGGGGCAGAGATGCATGGATGAAGATGTTGGCTCTGTCACACATAACAGAAAGAAAGGCTGCTGCACAGAGAAGAGGGACTCCGGTTTTCCATGT